>NC_037538.1:8991416-8991756 GCF_001531365.2 Cynara cardunculus var. scolymus | reverse complement strand
GGGAACCAACTTTCAAAATCGTCATTTTGGGGAACCAACTTGGACCTGATTCCTATTTTGGGGAACCAATTTTCAAAATCGTCATTTTGGGAAACCAACTTGCATCTGATTCCTATTTTAGGAAACCAACTTGCAAAATAATTATAGAAAAATAATTAAAATTCATTTCTTTTCAAAAAATTAATGCAATAAAATCTATTTTTCATTTCAAATCTCGTTTTTTTAAATTCAGATATCAAATTGAAGATTTTTCAAAAAAAATCCAAATTACCACGATAAAAATTGTTTTTTACTAATGCAATAAAAAAATCAATTTAATAGAAAAAAATTAATTGATGCA
>NC_037538.1:8946994-8989761 GCF_001531365.2 Cynara cardunculus var. scolymus | reverse complement strand
ACATAAAACCATATTATAACATCAACTGAGATAAAGAATAAAACGAAATATTAAAATCACGATATATCTCGCTGCATTGCACGAGTACGCTTCTAGTATTTTTATAATAACCATTTACATATAAATAATTTGTTTGATATGCATATTTATATATATATACTATATTATAAAGCATTTGACAAAAAATATTAAAAGTTGTTTTTTATACATGAAGTATTGTTTATTGATACATATTACTTAAAATTTAAGATTACAAGTAATTTTACATAAGTACAACTTATTAAAGCTTTAATTTTAAATTCGTTTAACTGTATATAAACATAATCAAATACAAGATAAACATCCATTTTAAATATAGAAAACCTAAAATATAATTAAAATAATTATTGAGCTCTGATAAAATGTTTAATTATTATCTTTATAAAAATTATATTATTAAATTAAAAATAATTTTTTTATTAAACCTAAATTAAATTATAATAAAAAATTGAGTTATAGAAGTTTCACCAAAAAACGAGAACTATTAAATAGTTAATTTGATACTAATATCTATTTATCTTTTTCAAATTCTTATGTTATCTTCAAATTTATATTCATTTAAAAATAAAAACATTATCGTTTTCACAATACCATATAAAATCGTATTATATCAATAGAGGCAGAATAAAAACTAAATACTAAAATTGAGATTTCTTTCACTGTATTGGGCAAGTACCCTTCTCAGAAGGGTACTCATGCAATACAACGAGATACATCTCGATTTTAATATTGTCTTATTATTTGTTTCTGTTGATGTTATGTCAATTAAGTATTATGTTATTACTTAATGATTATCCTAATTATATTTTAGTTCATTTTTATATTTAAACTGAGATATTTATCTGTTGTTAGTTACACGGATTCAAACATGAAGGAGTTGTTTACCTGAACACTTACCTGATAAATGTATAACGGTAAAATTCAACTCTATCGCTTACTTACCGGGTAGGATTTTACTCTGTCAAAATGACATCGTATGTAACAATTTACCCGATAAGCGGTAATTATGGTAAGAGTCGTCACCATCACTTATTGGGTAATACTCTCGGTCCTTACTTTCGCTCTTAGCAGGTAAGATTTTTGGTCAATGTCATATCCATTCGGGAAGGGAATATGACTTGGTAAGCGCTTACCGGAGTAACATTTGGTAAACGGCCCCGAAGTTTTAATAAGTTGTACTTATACACAATTTAATTGTAATATTGAATTTTAAGTAATATGCATCAATAAACAATACTTTATGAATAAAAATGATTTTTAATAATTTCTGTCAAATATTTTTTTATATAATATAGATATAGACATATGTATAAAAAAAATATGAAACATCTTCAATTACATGTATAGACATGTGTATACGATACAAATGAATGATTATTAAGATAATTCTCAAATTTCCAAATTTAACATTTCTCCTTATATGTATGTATGAATGAATGAATGAGCCTTCTTTTGAGAATCCATAAAATTATGATAACTTTGAGAACTAGTACATCATTTGTTATTTCATATGTGTTTTTTTTTATCATCTAAGACTTTATAATGTCGATTAACATGTCAAATGTTAACCAAGTTTATTGTGTTAACTTTGTTAACTATTTTCAACCAATGACAATCCATCTTAGAATTTAATGTCAAGGGTAAATATGTAATTTTTTTATGTAACTCTCATATCATTAATTGGGAGTTACAAAATCATAAAATCTCATGCTTTTTGTTAACTTATTATTGAATATCCAATTATGTGAACATCAAAATGTGTATAAATGTATACGTGTTGTGATCATATATGTTCTAGACCTCTCTCGATAAGACCATATGTGTATGTACCTGTTCAAATGGGTCGTTCATCATCTTGCATATGATTATATAATTGACACAGGTTTCACATGTGTTTATAACTGATTGAAAGTTTTTGTATATGTTGATTTGTGTTCATATTGTTCACAAGTTGTTTATATTGTATTCATGCGTAGACTAGCTGCATTTCTCAACAGTGGCTGACTCCTGAATATGTTCATAATGAAGGAACTATTGTTCAGGAGCTGTTCATATTGTGTTCATAACTGTTTTTTTATTTCTTATCTTTCGTGTAGCAGTTATTCTTATTGTGTTCATAACTGTTCATGTTGTTTTCATACCTGTTCCGAGATGCTTCAAGACACTTTGGTAACGATATTTACTGTTTTGGTAACTGATGATATCAAAAGCACATGATATTTTACATAAATATTATTTTCCACTTAGTTAACATATGTTTGTGAAATTGTAAATTTAATAAATTAAAATTTAAATATGATTAATCACAATCTTTTATTGTAAGAATTAATGGTCAAGATTAGTTAACAAAGTTAACATAATAAACTTGGTTAACAATTGAGCCAATCTCTCTCTATATATATATTTAAAAAGATGACAAGATTCTACATTGATATATTTAGATATCTAACAATCATTCACCCTTGTATTAAAAAAATGTATCAAGTTGGATGTTATTTTTTTATGACATCGAAAAATAATAAATAACATGATTATTATTTAGTTAATTAAAAAAGCACATAAAACAATACACCAATTTGATAATTAACTATCACATGATTCACATATTTTATTCGGATGAATGTATGTAGTAGAGATGGCCAAATGAGCCCGGCCCGTAACCGCCGGAGGACCGGAATCGGGACCGAAGAGAGATCGGAACCGGCCCGGGACCGGTATGGACCGGTTGTGGACCGCCGGTTATGAACCGGTTATGGATTTTAACGTTTTCTAGGACCGAGACCGGTTAAGACCGGAACCGGTTATGTAACCGGTTATAGGACCGGCCCGGTCAACAAAAGTCAACGAGTATATATAAAATAAAACGTATTTATAAAATTAAATGTATATATATACATATATATATATAACAAAACATATTTTTAAACGTATTTATAAAATTAAACGTATATATATATATATAACAAACATATTTTTAAACGTATTTATATAAAACATATTAAAATAACATATTAATAACATATTAAAAATTTATTAATAAACAAAAATTTGAAAAAAAAAATATTTTTTGGCCGGGACCGGATGGGACCGGTTATGGGACCGGAACCGGGACCGGATTCCTTAACCGGTTACCGGTAAGCTTGACCGGTTACAAGGCATTTCACCGGAATCGGGACCGGTTACCGCCGGTTTTTGTCTTGATTAGGACCGGTAGGGACCGGTTAAGGACCAGCCCGGGACCGGATTTTGGCCATCTCTATATGTAGGTATAAAACTAATCCCAATAATAAAGAGTTGTTTATCAAACGTTTATTCGGGTAAATGAACATCAAGTCATATTATCTTACAGGATGAATATGTATGGATAAAAAATCTTATCTATTAAGAGCAAGACAATGATCAAAAGTCTTATCCGGTAAGTGAAGACGATGACTTTTACCATGGTAAGTGCTTACCGGGTAAATTATTGCATACGATAATGTTTTAGTGGACTAAAATCTTACCCGATTAATAAATAATAGTGTTAAATTTTACCAATAAGTGCTTACTAGATAAGTGTTTGGTTAACGGCCCCTTAGTCCTTTAAAAATAATAGTGTGTTTATATGATACATCAAATATTACAAAAGTCAATGGTTCAAGTCTTAAACTACATTTATTTAAGAAATTACTTAAAATCATAATCCGTACTCTCTTATAAAACACTAATGATTATTCATAAAGACTCTTAAATTACAAATGCGGAAGTTCAAATGCAGTGACTTCGGGCTACCCGCAAAGCGTGAGGTCGTCTTAGAATTAGTTGACTCGCATAACGGATTGGATATCCATGTTAATAAGAAAAAATATGAAGATTTTGATTTCAAAATGTCCAAATCAAATGCATTTTAAGTTTAGTTTTTTGCTTTCAAAGAGCCCCAGTCAAATGTTTTAAGTAGAAATATGAGTTAAATCTTCGGATAGTATGCGTAAATGGGGTCGACTTGGGAGCAGAGGTGGACCTTGAAATTTTTCTGGGTGATGACATAATGTGACTATATGAAAATAAATCTATTGAAATATTTCCCAATATTAATTAATATAGATTGGTTGGTTGAGTGGTTCCGTTTCCTTGTATAAAAAAGACCCATGTTCGAGTCTAAACAATAAATTTGTTTTTAAAACATATAAAAAAACACCAAATTTTTTCTAGAACATTAATTTGTGTGATGGTGATAATTTCACATATTAAATTTTCTTTGTGAAGGATTGTAGTTGATAGAATCATAGCAATTTAGAATATTCAATCACTCATGTACAAATATTTATGATTTTTTTAAAATTATTGTAATTTTTATTGTGTTCAGATATAAATTTTAGTTTTTTAATAAATAATTACATTAATTATTCACTCTTAATTAATAATAAAATTATATATATATATATATATATACATGACATAACCATAATATCTACTATTCGATGAAAACACAAAGACACTCATCATTAAAGAACGGATAATGGTAACCCCACTAAGGGATACAAGTCCACGAGGTATATCTTTCACGTTATTACTTCCAAGAAATGAAATACACAATTTCAATTATGATATATATATAGACTTGGGATCATATGAGATTAAAGGTTTTTCGTGAGATCCGTAAAACCAATTCTCAATCCTTAGATTAGATCTGCAATCTGAATATTCATAATCACAAAATTGCCACTGTATAACTTTAGACCATAAGATCATTAGTTTATAAAGTTGATCAATGAACATAAATTGGTATTACGGGTCTCACGAAAAATCATTTGTCTCACGTGAACCCAACTATATATATATATATATAGAGAGAGAGAGAGAGAGAGAGAGAGATGTTGGTTATTATACAACACTTGACATTTGTGCAACCAATACAACCCAATCTCAACCGTCCATTTCATTTGATGAATATGTTATTTCATAGAAGTTTTGATTGTTTCCTAATATAAAGTATTAATCATAATTAATAAACTCTATTCATATTCCATAAATATTCAAATCATAATAAATGAACTCTCATTATTTCTATAAATATCTCAATTAATTGGGTTGCAAGGGTTGTACAAATACACAAGGTTGTAAAAGAAATATACCGTATATATATATATATATATATATATATATATATATATATAGAAATACCTAAAAATAACACAAATGCTAATAAATTTGTTACCGCAAGATGTATTGGCAGCCGCAGATCGTTTGATTCGTATAAGCAACGTGCGACTTGAAGGATACGATCTGGTATGATTATAAGTTCATTTCATACAGCATCAGACCGAAAAAGGCTTAGCTGACCGTATTACTACAGAGTCAACAAGGCTAAATAATAGGTCTATAGGCAAAGGGAGCCAAGTGACGTGCCAACGCTACTAATTGAGTGCCAACACGTAGCCATTATTTCGAGAAAAAAAAGTGGAGAATGGGCATTTCCTAGAGACAGCGTGTGTGTGTATAGAGAAAGAGTTTGTTTCAAATGCAACCCATCGCATTTGTACAACCAATGCAACCTAATAAATTGAATATTTATGGAAATAATGAGAGTTCATTTATTATGATTTAAATATTTATGGAAGATTAATAAAGTTCATTAATTATGATCAATACTTTATATTAAAAAACAATCAAAACTTCTATAAAATTACATATTTATCAAATTAAATAAACGGTTGAGATTTACTTGTATTGGTTGTACAAATGTAAGTGGTTGTATAATAACACCCCCCCCCACACACACACACACACAYAYATATATATATATATATATATATATATAAGAGCGATCAAATGCAAATCACCCAATTTGTACAAACCGTGCAAACTACCCTCATCCGACGATTTCATTATTTAATCTTATGAAATTTTTGAATGAAAATGTTTAATCGTGTGAAATTGTTTCATATAATACTTTTTTTTGATGAAGTTGTTTCATATATGGTTATGAAATTGTTTCATATAATACTTAATGCAATTTTAATGAAACTGTTTCATGTATTTCTCTAGAATTAAAATAATAAAGATGATATATCCATGATTAACACCCTTTATAATAACAATGATTAATCAATCTTTCATAATTACAAAAAATGAACAAAATAAAAAATTATGATTGGTTGAATGAGTTTTGTACAGTTTGTACAAATAATGTGGTTTGCAAAGTAAAACTTCTCTCTTTATATATATATATATATATATATATATATATATATATATATATTACATTTTTTTATTGTAGCTTTATCAAATAATGGTGTTACCATAAATATAGGATGGTGGGCATTTATATATAAGTTCTCAAATTCTATCAAGACATCATTATTTATCATAAATTTATAGCGACTTACCTATTTATAATCATCCTTAAACGTTATAATGATGTTGCTCTAAATAGTGAAACTCATTTTTCTATTCGTCATTATTAGTTAGAAAAATATGTTTTAGCTAATATGATTATATATGAGAGTTTTAAATGTAATTAATGAATTTTTTTGAGTTATATAAAAGGGAAAAATAACACTAAATATTCAATTAGTTAAATTATATAAAAAATATATATATACTAACGATATTTTGTTTGGTGATTAACCTGGATATCCAACCCGCTATGCGAGCCGACTAATCCCAGAACGACCACCTGCTTTGCAGATAGCCCAGAGTCACCGCATTTAAACATCCGTTGGCCACAAGAAGATTTTTATTCCTCTTTGAATTTAAATCTGAGACCTCCTGGTAATTTTGACCTTTGGAGCTCAAACTAATTAAGCATCACCTTTGTGGTTACTAACAATATTTTGTTTGGTGAGAAATAGTATTGTTGATTAAAAATAAAAATTTGTTCGTCTATGCGAAAAATTACACATTTGATACAAAAATAGCACTTGGAGATGCATTTAAATGGGTTTTTTTTGGTTTTCTGGAAAATAGAAAATAGAATTCGGTATTAAATTATGTCAAGAAAAAAGTCATGTTATTGTTTGTGTCTCAAATTTTTTAAACATCTTTCCTTAAAAACTGAACAATTACTATCTTATCCATTGTTATTATCTGTAACGATAAGATACATACAAATAGATAAATACAAAAAACCATTCATCCTAGACAACTTTTTGTCACAAATATGCAACCATTCCATGCCAAAATTTAATAATTATCGATTAGAACAAGAACAACTGTTATTTATCATGATGATACGAATAACTGATTTGTAAAAGGTATATACTTTATTTCTTTTATCAGCTTCTTTTTGTAATGTTTGACGAATTGCATAAAACATTTATTATATTAAAGTGCAATCTTCAGTTTGGTCGCATAATGTTGCAAGACAAAATATTGAAAATGACATAACAAATATATGATTTAGTTCAATAAATGAACAAAGAAAACAAGTTATGATGAGAATTTAACATGGAACTATATCTATATATCTATATACATATTTACATCCTATGTAAGAGCGAAGAACCACATGATAATGGATACAAATATATCAAAATGAATGTCAAATTAAAGATAATAAAGTGATTAGTTTTTTAGTTTAATTTGTTTCGTTCCAATTTTTATTTTCACAGATTAATTGTCGGTTTGTGTGACACCCCAAAAATGGGGTAAATAAATGATTATGAAGAGAAAAGAAAAGAAAAGAAAAGAAAAGAAAAATATGGTGGATTTGTTTGGGCCAAAAATGGAAAAAGGGAAAGAATAAGGTGAATAGTTGCTAAGTCTAACAAGTGAGAAACCAATGGTTGTATTGTATCTAGTCAAAGCTAGAGGGGGCTTTTTGTCAATCAGGCAAACTTTTGAAATTTTGAATAAATTGTAACCGTTGAATTTAGTGATTATTTATGGATAATCATATCAATCTAATGAGGATTAATGATAATTAAATCCCTTCCGTTTTATAAGAATTTTGGGCTATAAATACGTTGAAAGGTGTAGAACCAAACTCATTTTGACAAATTGAATTTGGAACGAGAGAGGCAGAGACATCGGGTGGAAGTAAGATAAGCTTTCAGCATTTCGTTATTTTAAGGTAGTTTTTGTAAACTTATTCTTGAACTTAATTTCATGAGTATATTTAGTAATTCATGTTTCATGTTCATGTTAAGTTTGAGATTTGTGGATAACCGGAAGATTTTCATTTTGATCAGAAAGTTTAGTTTAAAAAAAACTTTAATTAAAACGATACTTTATACTCGTTTTTGGGAGGGATTTTAGTTCATTACATTATGATTTTAAGCTTAAGATCGTGTTATATTATGATGGGTTATTTTACAAAAAGAATCATTAAAAAGGGTTAAAAAATGGTGGAAAACGGGAAAAAACGTAAAAAGGAAAAATTACGTTTTTCCACGGTCAATGGGAGCCTGGGAGGTGACGAATGACTGTCAAGGGTTGACTGAAAATTAAGAGGTTACGTATATTTTAATGATTGGGTTTAGATTTATTCGGTTCAATTAAATATTTCAAATCTATTAGATTTTAAATATATTCAAAAATATGTTTTGCTTGAGATTTTTAAATTTGTTGGGTTTAACCATTTTAAATGTGAACCTTATTGCATATAAATTTTGGGTCTTATTAATTGAGAAATTTGTAGTTATAATTAATTAATTAATTAAATTTAAATTTAATTAATATATTAATTTATTTTTGACAATTAAATTATTTGATTAATTATTTCCTAAGGGTTTATTGAATTGTTTAATTTATATTAACTGGTTTAATAATTTGAAAGTGACGTAAATAAGGGTTTATACGTAGTTGAAGAATCTTTAGTGAAAATAACGAGTTTATATAATTATAGGGATTCATTATACACAGTACATATATCAGGTTGATTTTAGGAGGTTAAGTCATTTTTTTTTACCAGCAAAGAAAGGCGAAATATCATAAAAAGAGTAGCAAGACGCTAGCAAAGAGAGAATACAGGCAAAAAACAAGACATGGAGGAATTACACCACTCTATCCAACTATTCACCAAAATACCTTTCGGCACCCTATTTTTAAACCATAAAAAAGAATACACCAGAAGCTGGCCTGCGAGAAAAGTAGCCGAATTCAGAGAGGGAGCTAGGAAAATTTTACGGTTCCGCAAGTTCCAGATAATCCAGAAGAACCCGTACACCACTCCGATAAACGCCTTTTTACACATGGAAGTCCCAGCCACCTCCGAGCTACATCAAGAAGATTGTCGATCGAATTCACTTGTCCTATATCCACTTTCGACCATATGCACATGTCCTTGAGTAATTTCTGTGATATCGAGCATCCTATGAACAAGTGTTCCTCGTCTTCTTCGGTACATTCACACAGAGGGCACAAAGAGGAGAGGCAAACTACACCTCTTTTTAAGAGATTATTTTTAGTCGGAAGCCTTTTGTGAAGCAGACGCCAAGCTAAAATGTTAATTTTTGTGGGAACCCAATTGACCCACCAAGAGGTTCGGAAACTAACCTGGTCTAGCGAACGGTCATCGTAAGCGGCTCTCGTCGAGGAGACCGAGAAGGTAACGTGAGGATCTAGAGCCCATCGCCATGAAAAGTCGATCCCGTTTGACCTTTGTTCTCTTAGAAACCAGTTTGCGAAAGGAAGATTGAGTTTATTGAATTTCTTGTGGATTTTTAAGATGTTCCTCCAGATCCCCTGGAATCTGCTACATCTGGCCAGGTTATTCAAACCTCCATCCTCTCCGTGTAGAGCAGTGATAACCCGTCGCCAAATGTGATTATGCTCAGTTTTGAATCGCCACCACCATCTTACGAGAAGTGCTAGATTGAGAGCTCTTAGACTACCGATCCCCAGACCGCCAGCATCTTTATCCGCCATTGTGGTACTCCAACTGATCCATGAAATCTTTCTCACTCCTCCTTTATCACCCCAGAAGAACCTCGAGCGAATTGATTCAAGTTTATTGATGATCAAAATAGGGGCCTTGAGAAGCGAGATGAAATGCAGTCCCAGGCTTCCTAAAATAGATTTGACCATGACAAGACGACCACCATGAGAAAGGATTTTGGATTTCCAGGCAGATAATTTTTTGTTAAAATTTTCAACCAGAGGCGCCCAAGATTCAGCTTTATTAGAGCGACCACCAATCGGCAAACCAGGTATGTAAAAGGCAAAATCCCGGGTCTGCAATGTAATCTACTAGCGACAGAAACTACTTCATCATAGTCAGCCCCACGCCCATTATATTACTCTTCTGCATATTCACCTTTAACCCTGAAGACAATTGTAAGCATCGCAACAACCGAACCAAATTAGTAGCATTCGATCTCGACCATTCACCCATGATCAAGACATCATCAGCAAATTGCAAAATCGATAATTCAGGCCCGGAGTTAGGAAGTTTGATACCACTGAAAATACCTTTCCGAGAGGCTTCCGACATAATGATATTGAGAGTTTCGGCAGCGAGTATGAAAAGGAGTGGGGCCAGGGGATCTCCTTGCCTTACACCCCTTCTTAGAGGGAATTCGCGAGTCGGGCATCCATTGATGAGGACCGCTACCGATGCCGAACTGAGGCACCCTTTGATCCACGCTCTCCATTTCGCGCCAAACCGCATTCCCCTTAGAACATCCTCCAGAAAATCCCAAGACAAGGTATCAAAAGCTTTTTCGAAGTCAATTTTAAAAATCAAGGATTTGCGATTAGTTTTTTTTGCCCAAGATATTATCTCGCTGACGATAATGGGTCCATCTAAAATACTCCTTCCCTTGATGAAGGCAGATTGTTCGTGCACGACAACCGAATCAATGACCATGCTCAATCGAGACGCCAAGATCTTAGCAATAATCTTATAAAAACAATTTATCAAGCTAATGGGCCGGTACTCCGAAAAAGAACACGGAGATTCGGATTTGGGTATAAGCATGATGAAGGAGGCGTTTAATATTATGGTTTGAAATTATAGGTTATCAATTGAGTGTTGATTTTATTTGACCTACACGCGCAGGTGAATTTTCATGAGACTTTTACTGTAATGCATGCTTATATATAAGTTATTTGAGCATGATAATTATTTGGGATGCATATGTTTATGAAATATTACTTTTACGTACATTGAAAATGGAACTAACGAGCAATCAAACAAACTAAAGTGTTGACGTTATAGTACTTAATAAAGCGTACATGTTATGGGTTTGATGCATGCATGTAATTTATGTTGTGATTTGCATGCTAATTGTTTATATTTAGCATGCCATAAAAAGTTTTTATTACAAGTTTAGTAAATCAGGTTAGATTTGGTTTGACATGTCATAAGTCGTAAACCCAGGGAACGCCAATGACATAAAACCTTTACCCGATGGGACAATTTTTTTTGTACTTATTTCAAAGGGGTGTTGAAACAGATATACATGTTATTCGGGTATTTGTTTGCTATTATGCATAATGGGATATGTATGATTTGTGCAAGAAAACCATGAACTCACTGAACTTTATAAAACTCACTATTAGTATGCATCTGAGAGGCACGAAGTTCAAAGGTGGACAAGGGCAAGGGTCATGGTTAGTGAGTTATATTTCCATTGAGTAAGTATCAGATTTTGGGATGGTTAGACTTTATGCTTGAACATATTTTGTAACGTGACACGGTGGACGCTGTTGGGTTATTAATTGTATTTAAATTTTGTAAGACTTCCATTGTGACATGGCTTTATTAGCCATTGTGTTTTAGGTTATTTATTGGTATTTAATGAGATTGACATGACACAACTCATGACGAAAATGAGGGTGTTACAGTTTGGCCCGTTAGGAGCGGTTTTCAAACCAATTCTATAACTAGCATTAGATTTGCAGTACATTGTGGATTTGGTCTATGTGACACCGTAAAACCATGTTCTTGTTTTTGAACTTCGTTTGTTACAAATAAACTCGTACGATATGGGTTCCGTTTTGTTTTGGGTCCCTCGCCTCCAACGCCTATTAATTTTCGGCATCAAGTGTACATGTGGGAAATTTTATTATTTTATCATTGACTTTATTTTAGTAAATAAATGAAAAAAAAAAGGCCAGTCTTGGGGTTTTTTTGATTGAAGGAGGTAGGAAAATAAGAGGAAGGTTCAAGAAAGAGAGGAAAGCCGTCAAAATTGAATTAACAGAAAAACGTATTGGACGTGAACGAGAAGGATCAAATCTTGAAATACATGCTACAAGGATTTACTTGTAATAAATGAAATTTAGGGATGAGAAACATGATTTTCACCATACCATAGTGTTCAAATACATAGTTTAGACTAGACACTAAGACAAAATCGGATTTATATGACACTCTCAATTTCTAAGCATTCTAATAGACCTCTTTATAGAACTTAGTTTATAGGACCAAAAAAAAGAAGGTGTCATATCTAAAGGTGTTGTAATACGTTTATATGACATTTTTTGACGCCGTAATAAGTTTTTTAGGACACTTTTGATATAAAGCGTCCCATTAGCAACTTTAGAGGACATTATTTGAAAAATTGTTATATAAAAACATTGTTCTATAAAAAATTGAGTTTATAGGACATTTTCTCAAAAGTGTCATATAAAGTTGCTAATACGACATTTTATATTAAAAATGTCATAAAAACTTGTTAAGACGGCCAAAAACGTCATATAAACTTATTACAACACATTAAGACGCTTTAAATTTTGGTCATATAAATCAAGTCCTATAAAACGTCTATTGGAACGCTTAGAGATTGGGGATGTCCTATAAACCCGCTTTTGTTGTAGTGAGAATTTGAGATGGTTGGTTTTGTGGTTAATTACTCTCAACTTTCAAGGCCTTAATTAATCTCTAATATTGCATGAGGTTTTAGATTTTAATTATTGTCAAGAGAGTCAAATACATTAACTAAAAGATACAAACCCTTTATCAATATTGTGGTCGACTTAAAATATATCGAATAAAGAAAAGCTTTACAAGTCTCTCTCTCTCTATATATATTTATATATATATATATATATATATATATCTATATCTTACTAATTTTATTGTCTTTCTCTCATTCTCTCATACTCTCTCTCCATCTTACTAATTTTCTTGTCTTTCTTTCATTCTCTCTCTCCTTCCATCATTCTCTCTCTTTCTCTTTACATTTAAAGAAGTTGATGATGATTTGCAAGTCCACAAATGGTAAAAGGAGACCAAAACCAGTGGTTCTTGAGATGTGCTTACTCATTGGAATAATGGGTCTGTGTTTGCTGGTGGTGATGCTCATCATCAGAAACTTACATTCACATAAGATTAGGTTTGAGAAGGGAATGGTTTATGTAAATGGAACAACTTCCATTGGTTTCGTGGATCAAGATTTCATCTGTGCTACTTTGGATTGGTGGCCTCCTCAGAAATGTGATTATGGAACTTGTAGCTGGGGAACTGCTTCTCTCCTCAATTTGGTAACTTCAATTACCCACTCTTATTTATTTACACAAAACTCTATACTTTTATCATCGTTGTATCTAATATAATCGATTGACAAATTTGACGTCAACGACTCAACGTCATACTTATATAGCAAGACGACCCTGTTGTAACATCGGAGGTTCTTAAATGGTTAAAAAAAGGAACTTCAGATCATCCAATAGAAATATATATCAGTTTAAAGCCAAATATATATATATATATATTCTTTATATGTCGAGCATCAATCGATCTCAGTAAATTTTTTAAAATATAAAGAAATCGGTTGGTTACTATGATATTTTTGTTATCTTAGCAACTCGTCAACATTCATTGGATACATGCAACTAAAGCTTATATTCGAACTTAAGGCTTTAAATTATCTTCAATTAAATTTAATTCTTATCGATTAAGACGTCTTGTTTTATTTGGAGAATAGTATAACTTATATGAAAAGTGGCTTTATAATTAGCTTAATATTCTCCATTACATTTATTATTTTATTGTTTTTAAATTATTTTAATGATATGAAAAATATTACCCATAATTATATGGCTACCACCGTTTTGGGGTAGATGACATCGATAGTCAACTTATAAAAAGTCGCCTCTTTTGCTTCTTTGACCTTTTCCTAATAACAAAACGTTAAACATTAAATATTATGAAAAATAAAGATAAGAAAGAAAAGTTAATATGTGAATTATTATATAAAAATCCATTTAAAGTTGTATTTGTAAATTTATATGAATAAATTATAATGTTGACTTGAAATCACACGAGATCGGCTTGTTTTTGTGAGACTCGTAAGACTACTTTTTTACACTTGAAATTCCACGGCAAAACGCTGTGAATGTAACTTTCACGATGTTTTTACTGTGAAAGTTCCGCTTTTTTTACCTTCGTTTCAGGTATAAAAAAGTGGTTTCATGTGAATCCAACTCTTATAATGTTGGTTCACATATGCATTTTAAAGTAGATTTTTTCATGAATTCACATATAAAACATTCTATTAGCCTTCCATTTTTACATTCTTACGATATTTAAACTTCTTATTTGAACTTACCCTAATTGTAATTATTTATTAAGTTTCAAAAATATTCATTATTTTCATTGAACATTTGGATACAAATGATTTATCTGTCATATATTTTGTATTTGTATTATCTTATCCAATTAGTCGTCTAGCTTCAATTCAATTATCTAACATAAATGATATATTACAGTATAGTTGATAATGTTCTTTCACTCGTTATTATTTCAAATTTGATTAAAAATAAAACAATGGATTTAAATATACGAATATTTTATTTGAATATTATTTCTCTCAGTAGATTAAAAAGATCAAATAAAACTAAACCAACCTTCTAAGTAGCAAACCTGATTTATAACGTTAAATTAATTTAGATCATATGAATTTTCACATTATAATATGTTATATACCCTTTATTATTATTATTTTTTAATATGTATTATTCTTATTTGATTCTAAATTTTGGTGACAGGATCTTAACAACAAAATCTTGTTAAATGCAATCGAAGGTTAGTACAAGAAAACCATGAGATTAATGATGCTTTATACATATACATAAACATTAATGAATTATTGTTTAAGATCAGTAATTTTGATCTATGTTCCACTTTATTGCAAACCATTTTAAACATATGATAAATAATTAAATATTCTTTAAACTACATAAAAATTCAAATCTTAGGTAACGTTTGATTCGCAGAATGTTTTTGGATTGAATAGAGTCTGTTAAAGGAATTTGATTTTGAAGGAATTGGAATGGAATGTTGTCAGATTTGACCACCTGTTTGGTTGGCAGACATTGGAATGGAATCTGTTGAGGAATTGGAATCTGTCTGTTTGGTTTACAGAATGTAGTTTTGGAATTAGTATGAAATATTGGTAAATGATCAAAATGCCCTTTTTGAAAATTTTAAGCTTTTAAAAACTAAAAATATTTTAATAAAATAATTATTTCATATGTAAAACAATACAAAAAACACAACCCAAATATAACCATAAGCCAAACAATGTTACTAAATCAACGGTGGTTGGGGTGGTTCAAATCGGTGGTGGTCCGCAGTAGTTTAGATGGTGGTGGTTGACAATAGTTCAGATGGAGGTGGTCAGCGGTGGTTCATATCGACGGCGGCAGCGATGGTTCAGATCGGTGGTTGTTCAAATCGTTAATGATCGACGATGTTCGACTGTGATTCAGATTGGTGGTAGTCGCTAATGGTCGACAGTGGTTCAGATCGATGGTGGTCTGTGGTGCTTCAGGTGGCGGTGGTCGGATGTTGTTCAGATTGGTGGTGATTCAGATCGGTAGTAGTTGACGGTGGTTCAGATGGTGATGGTCGACAGTGGTTCAGATCGATGATGGTCTATGGTGGTTCAGATGGCGGTGATCGACGGTTGTTTAGATCGATGGTGGCTCAGATCGGTAGTGGTTGGCGATGGTTCAGATGGTGGTAGTTAGCGGTAGTGGTTCAGATAGTGGTGGTCGTCGGTGATTTAGATCGACGACGATCAAAGGTGGTCGACGATGGTCATATTGGGTATTATGAAAATAAAGAATTTCATTCCATTGAAATACCATGTAGTTGCTAAGAAATGTTAAATTCCTTTATTTGTGGAATTTGTAGGATTTTGAAGATTCTTTTCGTGAAAAAGAATGAACCAAAATGAGGGAATGAAATTTGATCAATGCAATTCAACATTCCAATTCCATCAGATTCCTTCAGAATCTGCTAACCAAACGCCCCCTTTTATATTTTTGTAAAAGGGATAAATAGACAAAGGGTAATATGGTATTTTTTGCAGCCTTTTCTCCTTTAAAACTTAGATTGGGAGGCACTCTTCAAGACAAGGTGATGTACCAAATGGCTGGGAATCAAGAACCATGTCCCCAATTCAATGGGAGTCCTAAAGAGTTGTTTGGCTTCACCCAGGGTTGCTTACCCTTGTCTAGATGGGATGAACTCAACATTTTCTTTCAAAAATCAAAGTAATTAAATTTATATCATATTTCTTAATTACATGTTATTATTATGATATTGTCAATTTTCTGTAACAAGGTTTTGTTTGTTTTTTATCTTCATTTTTGAAGAGCAAAGGTTATATTCGGGTTGAATGCGTTAAGTCAGAGACACGTAAGCATGGATGGTTCTGTCGTAGGACCATGGAACTCGAGCAATGCTGAAGCTCTGATGAAATACACTGTCGACAAGGGTTTCACTATTCATGGTTGGGAACTTGGTAATTCTTTCGGTCTGAAAACAAATAACTGTATAGTTGGTATTTACTTAAATAGTTAGAATTTGCTCACTTGTGTATATCTCTGGACACATTTTCGAACATTCTTGTGTTAGGAATAGACATCTTCAGATCTTCTGTTAGGCAAGTGTCTTCTTAAAATATTGAGAAGACAGATGCATATAAAAAATATGTTAAAAGGTTATTATCATAAATAACTCAAAGACAAAAGTTGTACCCTCTACCTATGATTTTTATGGTCTTTGCATAATTATCTGCATCTTATTCAAAGTGTTTTATGAAAATCGTAGGAAACGAATTGAGTGGGAATGGAATCGGAGCAAGAATAATGGCAGATCAATATGCATCGGATACAATTTCTCTTCAAAACTTGGTGCAAAATATCTACAAGAGTTTTGAAGTTAAACCGATTGTTCTTGGACCAGGAGGATTCTTTGACGCAAATTGGTTCACTGAGTATGTAATGAAATCAAACGGTTCACTTCAAGCGATTACACAACACATCTATAATCTTGGTCCAGGTATTATCAATTGTTACAAATAACAATTTTAAATGATCACATCACATAAATACATGTCTTAAAACATATCTTTCACGTAATATATACAAACATATATATTTATTTATTCTGACTTTGTAAATAATTGTTGGTTTATTACATCGAGAAAATATGCTTATAATAAAGAATGTATGTATCCATTAGGGGTTGACAATGACTTGGTTAACAAAATATTGGATCCATCATGTCTGGATGGAGGATCACAACCCTTGAGAGATCTTCAAAAAATCTTGAAGGAATTCGGAAATTCAACTATAGCTTGGGTCGGTGAAGCAGGAGGTGCATATAACAGCGGTCATGATCGTGTCAGCAACACTTTCATTTTTAGCTTTTGGTATTTTTTCGACAAATACTTAGTAAACAAATATATTATGTTCAAATTATATCAGGTTTTTTCATTACGAATAATTTTCATCATGAATATCTATCATGAGATGTATCTTTAATAAAATATGAATAGTTAATTAGTCCTCTGGTTTTCAAGCAGTTACTATAGATACATATGTGTGTATCTATTAATCTTCTAAGCGTACAAACTTTTCTTACAGGTATTTGGATCAACTCGGGATGGCATCTTCATATGATACTAAAACGTATTGTAGACAATCGTTAATAGGAGGGAACTATGGACTTCTTAACACCGTCACATTTGTCCCCAATCCTGATTACTACAGGTACTTGGTTCGTGATGTTAACTTCCTTGTAAACATTAAAGTTGATAGTATGACATCCAACTGTATATTTTTCTTAATGGAATCTGGTATTCGTCGTTGTTTAATGTTGTCAATTAATGTACAATGCAGTGCGCTTCTTTGGCATCGGTTGATGGGAAGACATGTTCTATTGACAAGTTTCGATGGCACAAAAAAGATTCGTTCTTACGCTCATTGCTCTAAACATTCAGTAAGTATACATTTCCTCTTAGAGCAACAAAACCATCCTGAATAAGTACATGCATGCACGTATATGCAAAATCATTAAAAATTTATTTGTTTATTTAAATAATTTTTAATGATGTATATTTTGATTATATAATAATTTTTGTAATCGATTGTTTATGAAATTCAACAAATCAGATAGAAACAGAGTTAGTAGGTCAACATGACCCGATCAGCCCATTAATATTTTGAGATATAAGAGAATTTATTAATTGACCCGTTATTCAATCTATCAAATCCATTCTACGACTACCACCTTTATATCATCAAATCATTTTTAGTTGTCATTTTCTTTTTGAAGTATAACCATAGATATCTGATGGCTAAAATTGACAGGACGGGATTACCTTGTTATTGATCAACCTTGATAGTTATACAACAACTGCAATTGGTCTTTCAGTTGAAAACGTGACAATGATAACGGCATCAAACCAACTAAAACAAACACAACGAACACAATCCTTTCAAAGTTCTAGCAACGAGTTTACAAGAGAAGAGTATCACCTAACGGCAAAAGATGGAAATTTGAACAGTCAGACGGTACTACTAAATGGAAAAGAATTATCTGTAAATTCTACTGGGATCATCCCTTCGCTAGATCCAGTAGAAGTAAACATCTCAAACCCGATCATCGTTGCTCCTTTCTCTATTGTATTTGTTCATATGCCTGACATACACCTTCCAGCTTGTACATAATTGAAATATACATTAATAAGCATTTAGATAAAAGTCTTAATTACAAGTCTTAAAACATAAAGTACTATCACTTTATGCAATAGATTTAAAAATCTCTTAAGTACAAACTATTATGCATAATGTATAGATGCTTAAAATATACCATTTGTTTGGTGAAAATTTCAAATTTAAGTAAGTCATGTTTACATGAAAAAGATATGTTTGTTCTTCCAAAAGTTGTTTGACACTTTGTTTGTTTCCTATTTTGAACCCAAATTCAAATTCAAAGTTCTTATTTCTCTTGAAGTAAACTGAAATTTGAAGCAATAATATCAAAAAGGGTTTCAGATCATGCATGTACCCTTCCCTAACCCTTCAACTTTATATTGGTTTAGAAACTTAACATGTGTGCAATTATTTTCCTAATCGATCTTGTTAATACACTATATTAACCTTCAACTTTATATATTAGTTGACTTGTAAAATAACCACACAAACTCCTGATTCAAGGCTAAATTAATGTTTCATAATTGTAATTCACCCACGTTGTATCGCACGGGTACACCACTAATAATATATATATATATATATATATATATATATATGTGTGTGTGTGTGTATTCATCGTTTATGAATCCAATGTTTATAAATCATTATATCATCCAAAGACTAGATCTAAGCACATTCTATGTCGATCATCAATATTACCATTAAACCCAAACATAATTACTTTATGTAAAGAAAACACTTGGCTTTAATAAATTATTACGATAATTGGATGGTTTACTTACGGCTTAATGAGCTTAATAGTTTGGACAACTTATTCATTCAACCATATATGAGTGTTTCTTTACAGCTTACTCACTAAGACAATAAACCAAAATGGCTATATGTAAATAAGCCATGACCCCTCACCTGTCCTCGTTACCTCAAACAAATAAATACCTAAAATGTCCTAGAAAAAATCCAACCCCTCTGTTTTGCCACCCTTAATAGGTAAAAGAAGAAAATTTATGGAGAGATGATCAATAAGCCATTGTGATATATATATATATATTGGTCTCTATCATCTTGAATCATGATCTGAATGACCAAAAAGATGATGAAAAATTATAAAGTTTACCAGATAAAAAGAAAAGAACCTTCTTTTTCTGGAAAAATGATGGCTAAAAATTTGATTCTCTAAGCTTTTCTTTACATCTAACTAAGTGAGAAACCACCTAACGGACATAGATGCCAGCAAGATTCTTGACAATCGAGATTTGTATGAAGTTGGATGGATCATCGGTTCTTCTTATCAAGCCAAAGAGCACACTTTATCTGGGAAATAATCGCCAACGTCAGTTGGGAATCAATTTAAGAAGAAACAACACATAAAGAGGCAACATGTGAAGTGTTTACCTTGTCGAGAACTGCTACAGCACACACGACCGTCATCTATATAAGTCGCTTGTATACCCATCATCCATGAACCCACTGATGTATCTTCATGAGCGTAAGTCTTCAGAGATGCACTACAAGAAAGAGAAATCGAATCAAGTATACTCGGAATGCTTATTTACAGAATCTCACATGGGTTCTATCAACAGATGGACACAAGTTTTTATAAGTTGGAAAAGCAAACAGGAGGTAAATTACAGAGATAAATGTATTGTTTTTGAATCACGGCATGTTTCTGTGCTTCTTGTAACTCCTAACATATGGAGGTGGGGAGGGCGGGGTGGGGGGATAACACTGACCTGTTAATGTTAATGTAATTAGCAAAATTTCGGGATAGGATAATAAGTGAGCCGGCTGCATGCCGAAAGTACCTGGCCAGAAACGGATCAGAAAGATAAGGCTAACATGAGAGCTATTTAATTTTCAAGATCTAATGCATGTATGTATCAGATATGGATGTATGTTTAATGAATGTATGAAAGTATGGATTTACATATGTATATACATATAATATATATATATATATATACATACATATATATATATATATATATATATATATAGATAAAGGGTTGGGTTCCGGTGAGAAGGGAAGTTACGGTGAGAAGCGTAAGAAGAGATCTCCACCCTCGGATCAACCCTAATTGAATAACACTAATGAGGTGCACCGAGATGCACCTAATCAATTCTCTTTTAAAGCGCAATTCATAGGTGGGTATGAGATTAAAAGTGATCAATGGTTCAGATCTCTTCTTGCACTTCTCATCTTAACTCTTTTTCTCACACGATCTTTCACAATATATATATATATATATATATATATGCATACATGTGTGGATGTATGGATGTCAACCCATTATGATGGATGCTCATTGGCAAGGTTAAACAATGATTCGGAAAAATGAGAAAATTACTTACGATTTCTCATCACCGAACTTCCACCACTCAGGTTCATACCACTGCTTTCCCCTGAAAATTGGCATACATGAAAGGTTAAATTATAAAGAGAAAGGGTTGCAGTATATGTACGATATCTCCAAAATCACTGGTTTTTACGAAATGTTGGGGCATTTTCACAAGAATGGTGGTTAGTTACAATGCAAACCAAAGACGATGGTTCAGAAAGTCAATCATTCAGTAATATTATGAAAATAATAGCAAGAAGGTAAAATGAAACTGGACATGTGGAAAATATATAAATCTTCTACATAACTCTAAGTAAAGAAACAAGGATGGTTCCTTTCAAGCAGGTAGGAATCCAATATTTTTAAGAAGCAAATCAACCTTTAGAATTTTAGTTAATATGCCTATGTTTCTTTCCTTTAATCAAAGTACGATATGACACATAACGGTTAACCCGTTCTTTGTACATAAACCCTTGTCAGGGTTTCACATAGTTGTCAAAAAAGTTGATTATATTTGCACCACTAAATAAATGGTACTTACACTTCAGAAACTACTACTCCCGATTTCATGCATCCAATATACAGACTATCTTGACCACGACGGCTTTCAAGAAGCTCAATCAACCCCTCTGAAGGCAGAGAAAACAAAATCATTACATAAATACAAAATAGAAAGATGCACATTTCAGTACAGAAGTAAGACTTCAAACTTCTTACCGAGATCAAGGTGTATATTGCTATCGACTTTTACATAAAACTCAGCATCCCAATTTTGAACAGCCGCACTGAAGAAGAACTTGGCTTTCTTAGGAGATTCTTCAGCAGCCTCCTCATGACCATCCTAAGAATCATACAATTATAAATCCATGGTAATACACTTCCGCTGTCAACTAAATTGTAAAATAAACTAGAGACTATTTAAATAGCATCTCTCCATTCTGCCATCTAAAGGACATATCTACTTGTATCCTAGGACATGAACCTGTGGATTTTAACGCAACTGGTATCGTCTCTTGGATTAGTGGCCAATGGTTCAAGATTTGACGTTACAAGACGGTGTGAGCTTTTTTGGCCCAGCTGGTGCCAAGTCATGAACCTGTGGTTCAAGATTCGTTTGTTAACAAGTCTGGTCCTGCTCCCTATGGTGTGACTATGTTATTTCATGGTTCAAGAAAACATTATAGGTTTATGTATCACTGCAGCTAATAAATATTTGTTTTACCATTTTTCTTTCTCCTATTCGTGACATAACAAAAAACATGTGCAGTTTCTACAGTTTATCAAAAATCTATTTCAATATTCTGACGATTTTTCTGTAGATAATTTCTACATTAGCTCTGGTCTCGCTCCAGATTTGATCTTGTTTTAGCTGACTTCTGTGCCTACCTGCAATTTGCTATAAGGCACTGACATGACTACATATAAATCCCTAGCTATGGTTCTAGCTCCTAAACATTTATTCTATGCAGGTCCTTCAAATTTTGTCATACTATAGTCTAGTGGTACAATAGCGATTTAATATACAGTAGACCATTTTATGAAACTAGCATGGAGATCAAACTAATAAACTTACAAGAATCAAGAAATCCTTTGTGGTGCGATTTTCCTCATCAATATTGCGATCCAAGCTATCACCACGATTGGGACTGGAATTCCAAAAACTTTTTTTAATTAGGTATGAGCTTGTCTACTTAATCTTGATGACAAATATTAGTTCAAACTGAAAGTAACATTGTTGGCAGGTATAAAAGCAGAATATAGCACAACTAGCAAAGAAAGAATGAGAAGTTCAAGTAAATAGGAAAACCTCCGGCCAATAACAAAACGTATGACTATTCCTCTTTCTTCAAGCTTCTTTAATGAATCAACTGTCAAAACTCAAGGGGATTAGTATGTTACATGCAAATTATACCATAAAGATTATAATTTTTAGTTGTCCATTATTAAATACCAGTGATTGAATGGTGGAAGGCCCCTTGAAGATGATTGTTATTACATGTAAGGCTCAATAAATTGTCATTTATCGTTTTCATTTTGTCGTCCCCGTTAACATGGCATGAGTAGAAATGAACACCATTGGAGAATGGAGGAAAATGATAAAAAGTATGGAGCCTAAACTTTCTTGAGTAAGGGTAGCGAAAATGAACACCATTATAGGACTTCCGATTCACACACAAACAACAAGCCTTTTATCCCAAACTAGTTGGGATTAACATGCATACTAATTAAGACTTTCTCAAAATCAAGCCATATTTTGGCGCGGACACTCATATCCATCAGCAAGCAACAACACATACTTCTCCATGAAGCATAAATTGCAGTAATAGGACATCAAAGAAGCTAAACCAGATCAATACGAGAAAGAGGATACTGTGGGTGTGGGGTCAAAGCCATTTGCTAACTTAAAGAACAATATAGATGATGAGTGTAAGGCATTCAAGAAGATGGCAGATAGACTACAGCCAAACAAACACACCTTAAGATGCCAAGAAACAAAAGGGTGGCAGTGTCCCATGAAGACTACAAAGCTGACACGGTGACAGTAATGGGTGAAAGCTTAAAACATAGAAAGAGAGGACCAATGGAAGCATGGATGTTCAAGAATATGGAGAAGTCTATAAGCCAATGATCCTGCTGGAAATATATCCATAATGTCCCCTTGCATTTACCGTTTTTGTGTGTTACTCTATAAATGAGCATGGTAATGGTATATTTATGACTCGCTACTTATGGTTAATTACCAAATGGTTCCTGTAGAATCTCAACGGACAATTTTACCCTCTTAACGAACTATATAAAGGGCGGTCATTCATTCATATCTCAATTGTCATAATTATTACACTACCTTTTCTCTCATCAAGACACATGAATACTAAATTCCGTCATAAAACTATAAAGGCATAACTAAGATTGTGTTACTCCTCCCACTCGATTACTTCATCAACTAGTTGAAATTAAATCTTCCCACAAGTAAGTGCCATTACTTTATTCTAATTCATAACTCCTTTACATGATCATAATTCATTTATAGCACATCAATCCTCTTTTTTGTTATGTTTATGTGGAAAGATTCAACAGATCTTCTAATATCTAGGAACTTAGATTATATTCATGACCTTAAAGAGTTCATGCCAGCAACTACCTTCACTAATCTCATGCTGTCAAGCTTTCTCAAAATTCTCAATTTGCCTTAAGTTGGCCTTGGCATGGAGATGTGGGAGCTGACCTTTAAAAGATTTGAAAAAGCTATTACTGCAAATATGTATATCTATTCGCGAGAAGATTGACAACAAGATACCAATCTGATCTCTAAGGGTGTGTTTGGTATCCGGACAGGATATAACAGAACATGACAAGACCATATGAAACAAAACAGAACAAAACATCTTGTTGGAGTCCCACATCGGCTAGACTTGGACCAATTCTCTTGTATAATGGTGGAACCTCCCCTTTCTCCTCAAGGGCTCTTTTGGAGAGTGATATAGAGGTTCCACATATTCTCACATGATATCAAAGCCAATGTCTGTCACTTTAGGGACTCGACACTCTGGCTAACCCCCTCTCGACTCCTTGGGATAATTTGTGTCCATCTAACCTCCATTGGAGAGGGTGTGTTGAAGTCCCACATCGGCTAGACTTGAACCAATTCTCTTGTATATATGTTGGAACCTCCCCCTTCTCCTCAAAGGCTCTTTTGGAAGTGATACAAGGGTTCCACATATTCTCACACATCTGTTCAACATTTGGTAAGACAGAACTGGACAAAACAAATAAAATGACCAGTTTACCCACAATGAGTTGTTTACATATTTTATATATTTTGATTAATTATATAATTTATTAAATTATAATAAAATATATTATTAGAAAGTTTTCGTCAAGTCTATTAAAATGACACCAAAATAAAAACTTTATTTAGTTCCCAATTTTTTCTATATTATTATTTTCATTATTAATATTTAATAAATGACATAATTTAATCAAAATATAGATACCGTATAAAATAATATTTTGTGGACAATAAAGTAAAAGTTTAAAAACATAAAATACAATAAAATAAAATTTAAAAAATGAATAAATGTAAAGAGCTAAAGTAGACAAGTGCAAGCAAAAAGCTTCGAGGTGGCCTACCCCAATAGACAACAAGTGCAAGGATTGACAAATTTCTTAACAGCTAAAGTAGTAATGTTTGTTGAACTATAGAAAGAAAGAAAGCAGAGTAGACATTCATGACTCCTGAGTATCCTCCCTATTACTATCTAAATAAAGTATTTTCTTCTATCAGACCTTCAATTTCTACAAGGGGTTACCATCATAAGAAGTGTAGAACGTTATGCAAATTATGAACTGACCTCCAGGCGTCCAAGAACCTCGGAATGCATTTCTATTTTGCCGACCCCCAAATCCAGTATAGATGCCGATCACAGCGAGAAGCTTTTTGCTAGAAGAGGACCCAGGCTGCTTCAAATGGTTCTCGAGGAAACCTTGACTCTTTGCTAGTGTTATTTCCATCTCAGCTTCCACAATTCTTCTCTCTAAATCTCTAAAAAAATCATTTGCGCCAATAAGACAGTTAAGACATCAAATAGGGTAAGGATTTGAAAGATAAACAGGAAGACCCAAATTTACTTGCATCCTAGGACCATTAGCTTGTCTTCAACAGTAAGAACCTTCGGTCTCTGCCATAAGAAGGAAGACAACCAATCAAAATAAAATAAGGAAAATCAGGCAGCAGAAGAAAAGATAAAATCAAATCTTCATTGATATAAAACAATTTTGATGGTATGGACTGGGGTATTCTTTAATATTATTCTATAAAATGTCTTATTCCAAGGAAGTAGAGTGGCTTAACGGAAGCATGTAGGGCCCATAACCCAGAGGTCCCAAGATGGGAACCCAGCTTTGATACCAATTAATTAGAAAATGCCAAAGAAATCTGCACAAAACAGAAAATTTCTCGACAGAGAATAGAATTCTATTAATCACTGATTTCACACTGTTTCTGGAGGGAATTTTCTGCATTATTACATGAACTAGAGATACCTATTTATACATTATATACGTAACTGAAGTTGACAGTTTTTTCACAGAAAAGAACTATCTTAACTATATTAACTATTAACTATAACTTTCTGCTGTGCACCTCACTTTTGCTGCTATGTTTCTACCACATTTTCTGCTTTGTAAAATCTGCCCATCTGACCATCTCCAGCAATTTTAGGCATAATATTTATGCACTTCTGCTGATTTTTCTGCAATTATCGCTTATAATTTATGAAATCAACAAAAATTTCAATTTTAGTATAAGCAAATGAGAAGGGGCGAGTCATGGAGCATCCAATAAGGTTACTCCTACAAAGACTTCCATTGCAACACTAAGTAGCCTTAGAGCACCAACGTACCAACTCACAGCCGAGCGGTGACCAAGTCTAGCACGCGCCCATTGAGCTAGTCCAAGGCCGACCCAGTCAAATAACAGTTCCGATAACAGTTCAGGGTAGTTATGATCCGAATCATATCTCACACTATGCCACTATGGTACATACACACACAGGGCGCTTGGGTTGGTTGATCTATTCAAGGGGAAAAAATCCATCTGCCACCACTAATCCATTTTCAAGATCTCCTCAATCATAAGCTCGCTATGATTATTGATTATTACTGAAAAAACTGTGTCATGAAGTCACTGTGTCTCCAATTTATGAACACTATTCCATTATTACAACTCGGATCATGCTTTGGCTACTAAATTCTTAATCATTACTTAGCTATGCTTGTACAAGGCTCATCAACAATGATGTGAGTGCATATTGAGTTAGGCAAGAGTTTTAATATCTTCCAAATTCCATCATTAATTAAGTATTCAGTAAGTGTGGGAAGTCACAAGTTAAAAATAATACCTGGGCAGAATTCTTTACAAGCAGATTAGACAATAATGTTCTGTTCTCAGCATCTTGCCACAACCTGGTAAAATCAAACATTACCAGTTCTCAGACCCATACACAATTGATTGTCTCAACCATTTTACAGTGAAAACATAAACTGACACCTATCTGAAGTCGTACAATCACCAATTTTGGTAGTTTTGGAATAATGACATCATGTTATTGCAACCACGGTATCCTGAACATCCAAACTATAGTAACCAAATGAAATATGCATTTCTCCTGCATCTAGCATCAATTAAGTCCCACTTACCAAAACCAAATAATTTCAACTTTAGCAACTGAAAGATGGAACGCATATACAAAAGAATACAAGTTAGCGCCATTAGCCACTAAAGATGCAATATACAAATAGATACAAGTTCAACCATGTTATCGAGGTGGTCGCTTTTCAGAACCAAAATTGATATTGCTATCTTTAATTTTGAAGGTTTAAAAAAACACAGCTCGAGGTCACCTTACTGGGCACAACTCTGTAAAGTAAATTCATCCATATAATCAGAATCTCAAAACTGTGAACTTCAACAAAACTTAAAATGTACACACCACAGAACCTGGTATTTATTAAGTGAGACCACTTTTTCAGATTGACAACTGACTTGGTAAATTTAATCCGTGATTTTAGAGATGGAAAATAAGTATACGTCTACCACAACTGTCCTGAAGTAATTCACCAACCATGACGTCCTGTATTTTCGATATTTTTTATAAGCTCATACCAATCAACAAGCCCAAAATTAAATTTCAGCCGGAAAAAAAGTAAAATTGCACACACACACACATTCAGAAAATAATCTGATCATCTTAATTTAGAAGTGAACAAAAGGAACATCTCTATAAATCACAAAATTCTGGAGTTTCAGTTCATCGCAATCACCAAATCACAAACTCTAAAAGTTGAGCCATAAAACTAAAAAATAAACAAAACAAAAATGCACATACATACACACTTCAACAAATTCATAACGACATATCATATCACAAGACGTTATTTTTACCCAAAACAAAGTGTAAAATTCATATACATACAATACCAGCATAGCAAATACCTGCCGGCGATGTAAAGCCACGCGAGACAAGAGAAGAAAGCCAAGAGGAGTGAAGGTCTAGAAGAATTTTTTGATGATGCCGATGATGATCTCCCACGTTGTTTCTCAGTTTTAGGTATCGTCGTTGGCAAGCCCTCCTTGTAGAATAGAGGGCCGCTATCCATAATTTTCCTTTGAAATCCTTGTTTTTACGTAAATAATTTCAAAATTTTCAATTGAATTATGTAAGAACTATGTGAAATTTGGGGATATCGATGATTGATTGAGATTATTGGGTTGTTTAATCGATCTGATTCATAAAAACGAACACGCAATCAAATTTGTGCAGAGAGAATTCGGAGCTCGCTTACACCGAAGGAGAGACTCCTAAACAACCTGACGAAGATGAACACAAGAGATCTGTTGTGTGCTGAATTTGAAATTACCTTTTTTATATTTTTCTGTTTTGGTCTGCATTTTTATACCTCCAAATCGTAACGTTTCTCATACATATTAAGAAAATATCAAAATGTATTTAATACGTCATAAATTCTACTTAAATAAATAAATTTCATTAAATAAATAAGTTTGTTTACACCAAACAACTTAACCCTTTCTAAGGCATATTAAATATATGTTTTGGAAAAAAACTTAAAGTTTGCGTTTGGTACATGGAATAAGACGGGATAAAACTTATTGTTTCATATTTGAGGCGATATAGGACATGATAATAATTTATTGTCACATGCTTGGTGTGATATGAGATATGGATAACAACTGGAACGAAGTGAGACAGTGTGAGAAAAAAATGTTTTTTCTTATGACGGGAATGAATCAGAAACTAAAATATTACTAATTAACACTCGTTTGATATATAACTTTAATATGATATATTTTTAGTGCTTACTACCGCTAGTCGCAGTTAACACCACCAAACAGTAGCCACTGTCGGCCACCTCCACCTCATCTTTCACTACAACAATCTCTTTTACCAACTCTACAACCACCATTGATTAATGATCACCATCAGCCATCGCACAACCTCCACCATAACCACCAACACCACATCGATTACAACTATCTCCTGCACCACCACTATTATTTACCATTTTCACTTTCTCCACAATTGTTGTCGATCGACCACCACCACCTCAACCATAACTAACACCACTACTACCATAATAACCACCACCTACTCTCATGTCTTGTCATGTCCAGTTCTATCATATTCAATCAGGTCCAATCATGTCTGTATATCAAATGTTACCTAATAGTATACATTAGAATTGTTTATTTATTTTCTAATAAAAAAACATAAAAGTATTATCTTTTTTATAAGATGGGAAAAACAGCCTCTTAAAAGAAAAAAAAAAGAAAAACAATATTTTAAAATTTTGTATTTAACGTATTGTTTATGTTTCTATAACAATTTATTTAGTTAAAAGGGGCTAAAATAACTTTTAAAAATCCCAAAATATTCAAAAACTAATCATTAAATCCTTAAGATTTTAACTGAAAATTAATTAAATTTTCAATTATTTTTATTTTTCGACCTCTTTCTATGACATATATGTTTGTTTTCAATTATTTTTAGGTAACTATTTAATAAGACAATGAAATTGGATATTTAAGAATTGTATTCTCATTTTCTAACAATATGTTAAAAAAAATGTACACAAGCATAAATTAATCAAGTTATTTTTTATAAACGAAAAATAACTATTATGAAAAATTCGCATTTAAGGTAGCGCATTTCCTATTTTATAAGAATTTCTGTATCAGAAAACCGAAATGACTCATACTTGAAGTCTTAGATCTCATGTCTCAAACACAAGGATATGGCTTTGCTTTGCACACATAAAACAAATGTTGCCATCATAATGTCGTTTTGAGTTCGAAAAACACTGAATGTTTGCTTTAAAACGCAAGATACATGTTGCTATACGATATTGTTCCAAGTTGAAGAACACACACGAATTGTGCCCGTTGTTGGACCCACCCCGACACTTCTTTTAATGGTACAACACCTGAGAATAACGTGATGGCAATTTTGGAAGGATATAAGACTTGTATACGACAAATATTTAAACACACTTCTCACTTTTGATGAAGTTTGAACCTTTTAACCTCCTCAAGGACTTAGGAGCCGTTTACCAAATGCTTATAAGGGTAAATGTTTGCCGACAAAAGTCAACATTATTACTTACTTAACCGGTAAGATTTTAGTCCACCAAACGGTATCATACGCAACAATTTACCCCGTAAGCACTAATTGTAGTAAGAGTCGTCGCCCTCACTTACCTGGTAAGACTCTCGGTCCTTGCTTTCATTCCTACCGGGTAAGATTCTTGATCTTGGTCATATTCATACCATAAGGTAATGAATGTGACTTTAGTAAGCACTTACCTGGATAAGCGTTTGATAAACAGCCCCTTACTCTACTGGCAACCCAAATACGACTGAGCCAATCAATTTTCTGCACCATGTTTATGATCTAAGCATATAAATGATGTCCTTCTTTATGGTTTATACGATCACTGAAGAGTACAATTACGAGGAAAAGTACAAAAAAGGCCCTATGATAAACTTAGACGGAAGAAGTTAAAACGTAAATGATTCTACTAAAAAAATAACACTGTCGTTTTCTTTTGTGGGTCCCGTTTCAATATCGTAAACAAGACCACAATATAAAGATCGGATGTAAAAATCAAACCCTGAAATTGAAGTCTTAACAGCAGGCAGATGAACACTCTAATTGCTCCTTCCACCTCCAGGCATCAAATTTGCAATAGAAGGAACTCCTTGGTTCCTCATCTCTTCTTGGGCTTTTCTAATTTCTTCTGGGTCTGTTCCCATAGCAAATAAAGATCAATATTGTAAACAATTTATCCGAACCCAAAGAAAAAGAAGATAAATCTATGGCTGCCATCAAACGTTTACCGTTAAACTTACACCAAATATTGTTTCTATATATGGAAATTCTAAATTGAAGTATGCTTGATGGTATAACATTGATGGCATCTATAGATTTGCAGAAAAAGAAAAGATAAATTTCCAACCGAACTAATAAAAAAATGCAACATCTCTAGCTTTTTTCAAAGTTTTCAAGTCGATATAACCTATTTAGACAATAGATCATGCAACCACATTGATGGTATTGACTTAGATCATCGGTATCCTTTTGTTGTGGTGAAGGGTAATTTAGATGTCTAACAAATAGTAAAAGTAGAAGCTAAAAGCACCAAGTAAACCACCATTTGATGCCAATACGAGTTAAAAGTGGAAAACTCTTACTGGAGTGAAGGGAGTTCTAAAATAAGAAAATGACGGAATTAGACATTGAATGCTTACCCATGTTCTCGACTAGTTTGGGCATCAAGAACACCACCACCACCATAAATCCAATCATGAGACCCATTGGACTTTTCACAATAGACATTATGTTGAAAGGTTCCCTTATCTGCAAGCACAAAAGATGAGCCAAGGCAAATAACAAAAAACTTAAACCAATTTGTACAGTACAAAATCTTAATTCATAGATTACTTAAATTAATAATAAAGTACTAACACACACAAAAAAATAGTGCAAGTACAAACATGCATGAAATTTGGCAAGAGAAGGTTGAATAGTGTGAAAGGTAGAGAACGTATGTAATACATATTTATTTTGGACTAAGTTTTGGTTTTAATATAGGTGTTTGTCCAAAGCATATGACTCTGAGTTGGACTGAGTTGTCAAAACATTAACCCAGTCGTACTCTTGAATCCAGAACAAAAATATAACATGTTCATATACTCCCTTGAAAGATATATATTAAGATTTACTGATGCTAAACATAATATTTTATACAAGCAAATCGATAGACCTCAATGAAGTAAAAATAATGTTAACACAGGCATTCCATTCATGAAACTGTCGCTTTCAATTTTGGAATGTCCCAAGAAAATAAAATAAAAACTAAAATTACTTATTTGTCTATTGTCACCGTTACAAAGAAATGATTATATTGATTTGAATGCAAGATCCCTCTATTTCATAATCTGTATGGTATTTAAGGTATTTGAATATGCATACACTTCTAACTATGTGCATTTTCATGAGACAGAGTAACAGCAACGTATTGAAAATCATTGGTAAGTTAGAAACAAATTTCATATCACTATCACATTTAAATAGTATTCGATCTAACACCATACAGCTAGAACCAAACCAAATCACACCAAACGCAGCCGGTATATCCCACACAAAGGTCGGGTTTGGGGGTAGAGAGGTTGTTTCATACAAGTAGACAGGTGCCCCAAGTAACATAAGAGTGCATGCAAACACACAACAGGTATAGTGATAACACCATAAAGCTAGATGTTTCTATTTTTGAGAAGGTAGAAAATACTAATGCACCCGACTGACCTCATAATATTGTTCTTCTCTCAAAGGCTCCAAAACCAGCTCATTTAGACCTCTTCTGTTTTCTGTCAGTGCTGCCTGAACCTTACCAGGGTTTCTTGCACTAACATCTACGCGTACCTGGGTTTAAATGAGCAAAATGTTACCTTATTGGGGTAAATAGGTCGAGTCAGAAGAGAAAGGAATATAAAAAACTGACCGGTGAAAAGAAATAACCGATGGCATCAACTTCAATAAGGTGGGTTCCAGCAGGCACATTATGGCTTTTCGTGTATCATTAAGGAACTTCAGCAGCGATAGATAAATAACACACCTATCATCTTGACAAAAGATGCATGCATACACATCCAAAATTATATAATATAATCACAGCTATTTGAGTCCGGTATAACAAATCTTGCATGATTGTGCACTCATGAGACCTACTGTCACTAGCTTTGAAGAAATTAAACCATGTGTAACTACAAAAAGGAAGGCAAAAGAAAAGAAAATGAGGAAAAGCATAATAGCTTGGTAGCAAGATAACTGAAGATGTATGTCAAATAAAAAAAACTGTATTAAAAAATAGTAATGGCCGAAATATGCAATTAAATAACACATAGCTCTAAGCTAACCTAATCGCTATGTAGGACTAGGAAATACCAAAGACCAAAGTGAGAACAATAGTTGGTGTCACAATAGCATTTCCCACTCACTAAAAGGAATGGCTGCCCAACTATCATCGGTATCTCATTCAGACCACCCTCTCAAAAAAAATAATCAAAGAGCCACTAAGCTAACTTACCAGGTTCGAAAACCACAATTCCAACCAATATCGGTTGAAACCCACTTAGAGCACAACTGGTGAAAAGCTTATAGAGACCCAAATCTTAATCCATAAGCAACGGATTTAAATGCCAATGACTAAGTAGAAGATAAATATTTTGGGCTCCTCAAAGAAGTAAAATAGATTAGGGGATGTCTCAAAAGACAAAATATGGTATTTACGAAATGGCGTCCATATAATTGAACCTAATAGGATCACAGGTCTTTTATGCACTAAACTATGCAATAAGAACCCAGAACCTGGCACTAACCACACTATTGGTCTCTCACCATTCTTTTTAAATACATACAGATACAGTATCCTAGCCATCTATGTGCTGTAAAACCAGACTTGACATCTTTGACAGTATTTAGAAATGAAAAGTCAACATAATTACCCTAAGCATATAAGTTGTACCAGTTATCAAGTAAACCCCTCAAATGCATCCAACATTGAATCAGAATTTCATAAAAGAAAGATTATGATTTGGAAAAGTTGAACTGCAACCCCCACTGCAGCAAATAGTTCATACATTGGGGGATGAATGTGCAATAGCTAAGCTGAATGGTGGAGCATCATAGTGGAAACTCCTGTTGCTACTAAACAAGGGTCCAGGTTATTAAGATTTGAAAGAATTGTTTAACTCAACATCTCTAACAATTACTAAACATCTTCAAAGTAGTTGTATCAATTCTTAATTGCAAAGAATTCAATTCTGCCTCACTTGATAATTTCTCTTATTATTTACCAATTCTTTTCCAGCTTCATAAGAAAGTGCTACCTAAGGTTTAGAACCCAGTTTTTCCCTTCTTCTGCCCTTTACGGTAGAAKACWTGATCAGAAAGCTATGCCTTCCAATACCATAATCCAGTGATACATCCTTAGTCCCTACAGCATTGACCATAATCTACAAGGAGCTGAAGAACATACCACCACATCCAACATGCATCTCTGAATTTCAGCAACCATGAACATAATGTATGTATCACAGTATGATAATTTAACCCTTTACATCAAGTACATTATAGTTTCCATTGGTCAGATGAACTTTTGTCAGTAATTAATTTAATACTGAACTTCCAACCATTTATTGCAATATCACAAACTAAATATCAAAAGAAAACATGTAAAATATTAAGATGGTAGGATACAATGAAAAGTAACCATCAGGCTTTAGAAAGGTAACTCGCTGACCACCATTTAATGTGACTTTGGCATTGTTAGTCTTTACTGGCAGACCAAAGCCTTTCGCACCGAAACCTGCAAAATCAAATTCACCTAACTATTATAATAAAAATCTTTTTAACATAAACTGCATTCTTTGTTAAATCAAAAGGCGAATGTGGGAACAAAAACAGCTAAGCTCCTCATTACATGTATGATAAGAATCATACAATTTAAAGGATAATAAGCAGATTTTGATGGGAAATGAACAACTAGCATCCAAAGATCTTATTTGAAAGATAAACATGAATACTCCATTGTGTGAAATCTCATACCAGGAATTTTCACTTGACCATTAATAGTATAACCACCTCCATTCCTGTAAATCAACATAAGCAAAAATAAATAAATAAACAAAAACAAAACAATTCAAATCTAAGAGAACAAGATCGAAATTTATTTTCCATCGTACAATGTAAATGAGTTTTCAGAAGCACATTATGATCAGAATACCTACAAATAAAGATATATTTTAGAGCAGTTATCACATTATAATTTAATACTTATGGGTTTTCACAAACAAATTATAAGATCGTGACCTGACATCAGGTTAATATGTACTTCCACACACACAAACAATATCTATTAACGAGTATAAAGAAACTACAATTTTATAACCTATTCGCATAAATATTCATAGACAATAAGTGTAGAGAAACACATCATTGTTTAAGTGACTTCCCAAATTATAACTCACTTATGTAGACAATTCATACTATTCAGTGCATAGCATATGTATGTGTGAATAGATGGCATGACTAATTAGTGGAATCTAATGTAATGAACATTTAAAGCCTTATGCCTACACAAAAGTGGAGTCTGCCAGGTGTACTGATGCAGGCTTTAGCATGAGTAAAGATTTCATAAGGTCATTGAATCACTATCATCAACTAATGTCCAAATTTCAATAATTCTCCTCCATTTTTGTAGTGGATTTGTAACTTCATACCATATCCTATGATTTGTGAAACTAAATGAATATGATATATGTAATCAAATCCACAACATGCTTCAGCTAGCACTTACCTATCCATTTGTAATTTCTACAATCTTGGTGTAGCAAAAGAAATTTTGTAACAAGGAACAAGGGGAAGGCAATTGTGGGAGTACCAATCTTGAAGAATATGAGACATTGATTTCAGAAGTATAAGAGAGATAAATGAAAGAAATACCACAAAAGATTACTTGAGATTGGGAATTGAACCAAATAACAGTAACTAGAATAATTGAAAAACTTCTGATACATCCTTTACTATGTCAGAATGATATAAGGCTGTAAATAGTATTCCATTCAGCTTAGTTACCGTGCAATCTTCTCTTGATTCAGGAAATTATACATCATCAGATCTCTACTCAGATGAACACCAATAAGCTTAACAATCTAGTAATGGAAAACTCAACCTTAAGTATTCGATACGTCATACGACATCAAGAAATTCAATACTTTAAGATAAAAGAAAATGGCCGACGACATAAGTTCGCCGGAAACTCCCAATCTTAATTAGAGATGTATCAACATAACAAACTTCAATAAAGCAATCGAGTTGCAGAAGGATTAACAACTAAACCACCAGATGACACAGACTCCGTGAATCATGTATCGAACAATAAGATTAGTGATTATGAGACTAGGGCTCCTACAGAAAATTCAAGGAAAAACAAAATAAACGTACCCAGTTGTAATTGCGAGTGAAGAAGAACAGAAAAGAGATAGAAAACACAATTGTACTAGCAGTGAGGATGAAGTCGTTTGGGATCTCCGTAGAACAGCCATGGAGGAAGAGAGAATGAGAGATCCTTAGAAAGTTAAATTCGGCATTCACGATACGGCCTCCATTTTGTACTGCTACCCCTCTGGAGAAAGAAAAAGATATCGAAATATTTAATTAATTTTTATCAACAAAATTAATTTTTGAATTTTAATTAAACTTAATAATTTTATTATCAAATATCAATGGTAAGAAATTAAATTAAATTAAATTGAACTTTTTTTAATCAACATGATGAAGTATATCAAAATAATATTTTTTGTCTCTATAATTTCAAAGTTACAAGATCATCATTATGGTTCATAACAACATTCGAATTTGGTTCCTCGTTTTAATTAGTGTTAAAAATTATGTTAGATGAGGTGTATTTTTTTGTTTTTGATATGAAGGGTATTTTGTTTCATGTTGTTTTTGACTGTTTAAAAATCTAAAAAAATCGATAAAAGAACGAAAATGTTATTCATTTAATGGGAAAAAAATGGATTAAAGGATGAAAATACTTTTCATTTTAGAATTTTTAATGGTCGTTAAAAGGAGGAACGAATCCAATTTTTTTTACAAACCATGATGACGGTCTAGTAATTTTGAAACTACAAGGACGAAACATGTTATTTCCAACAAACCACCAGAACCAAGCCTTTTATTTCGTTCCCTGGAACCAGAGCTAGGATACAGAGCTCAGACACAGAGAAGATCAAAGACCGAAGTCATGCGCCAAGATGCTAAGTGCTCGGATGTAGAGCCTGGATCCTAGACACAGAGCCTCTACATAGTACATGCAGAGTCTCTAGGGGTCATACTTCGCCCGTCTACATGTATGTTCCACGCCCTGTCTCTACATCACAATGGTCTAGTCTCCATCCAACACATATGCAGAAACGGTTAATACTCTCAAGACACGTGGAGGCCGCAGACTGGAAGACGCACTGACTTTCCAAAGATACCATTTCTTGAGGATGTCTTTTCTAAAGGAAAAAAATGTCTATAAAAGGGTAATTTCTCTAAGGGTATCATCACTAATTGGCGATGCGCTCCTACAATGGTTTGAGATAAAATCGCACTTGTAAGAAATTAGCTATTTGAGAGATTTTCTTTTCAAACATGTGTGTGTTCTTGGTATATTCGACTATTCTATTTAGCAATTGAAATACAACCGACTTGACAACTTCCTAAACAATAATTGTTCTTCGTTACTGTGTTATTGTCATTTCGTAGTAACCAATCTAATATTATTGTTGTTTGCTTCCACTCACTCACTTGTTGACTTAAGCATTAATTACTAGTGCATTTGGGGTTTTGGGTTCTTACAATATATATATATATATATATATATATATATATATATAGAGAGAGAGAGAGAGAGAGAGAGAGGGGTACGTTCAAATGAAAACCATGCAATTTTTAGAAACCGTGTAAACTAATTTTGACCAATAGAAAATTTTTATTTTTTTCTAATTAAATTTAATCATTAAAGGTATATTGGTCATTTGCATTGTTTCCTATTAAATATGAAATTTATTAATAAATCTTAATCAAGACAACATAATAAAAGAAATTTTATAAATGGTAACATTTAAATATTTAATTAAATTATAATATTAAAAATTGGATTTTGTTATATTGTGTTTCGATTTATTATTGTCAAGATTCATGAAAATCGTAAGTTATTGGAGTAATAAATCCATGAAAACAGTAGTAGAATAAAAAAAAATATTCATGAAAACGGTTTCATACATGGTGAAATTGGTGCATAGAATAAGTAAAAATAATTATAGAATGAGTGCATAATGAAACCGGTTTCATACATGGTGAAATTGATGCATAAAGTAAGTAAAATTAACTTAAAAGCATCCCATATTTTTCTTCCAACGTCTCATGATTCATCAAGCAATAACTCATATATAAATATTAAAAAAATAATAATGCAAGAGTAAAGAAATAAGTACCCTACGTTTTTTTTTAATATTATGTAACATATTCACTCATATTAATGCACCAGTATGCCCGATCCTAAAGCCCAATAGAATACAACCATTTGGTAAAGACTCCACATAGAATTCAGATAACTGAAACTCCATAAGAACAAGGCAACGATGATTGATTTTCTTTGAAATAAGTAACGAAATAAATTTTATTTTGCTATCTACACAACCTTTCCTTAGTAAAATTTCATAAAAGCTTAATGTAAAAATTGACCTTTCATGATATGTTTGGCCTTTGAATGCAGTGCAAAAGTAACAAAAAAAAGATGTAGAAAGTAAAACACACACACCACAGGTGAGGGCAGAGAAAGAGATAAGTGCAGTGAGTTTGGTTTATGTGTGTATTTCACTTTTAAGATGAGAACACAATACACAAGGCAATCACATTTCAACTTAAAAGTAAATGTTGTTTAAGTGTGTATTTCACTAAATGGACTGTTTAATTATTGAGAAGATGAATCATGAAAAAGCAATATCATGCATACATACCACTGTGCCTTGGCAAACAGCAGGTATAACCTGATATACCCCTGTGATTTTGAAGGTATGTGGATTTCATGAACACAATAACTCTAAGTGTTTATTGACTATACTTATGTGATGTGCATGTGTGTGCGTTTAGATACAGCAGCAACCAAGTGTTTAGATACACACAAAACAGAACACACATCTTTTGGATTGGCCAAAATGTACTATACTGTCTTGTTCTTACTGGTTGTGTTTGTGTGCTTACAGTTTGTGGACAGCATAAGCATCATGGTTAAGAAAACCTCCTTTAGGTCTGTAAGTAATCTTTGAGGATGTGGAGGATGTCATCATGTGAGTAACCAGGCCTGTTACATTTACATTTATAACCACCAGGGATCACCTGCTTTCATATAGCTATGTTAAAAAGAATGGGATTAAGAAATTTAAGATGACACTTGTTGAAGAAGTTTAAGCCCGAAAACAGAGAGGCCTGTTACATTTACATTGTAACAACCAGGGATCACCTGCTTAATAGGAGAGCATTAGCAGGAAAAATAAATGAGAAATATAACTTAAAATAATAAGCTTTTCTAAAGAGAATTAATCAAATGAAGAACATGTAGTCCATACAAGAGTTGAGAAAAATGATTTCAATAGTCTGAGACTTTAGCATATGGCTGTTAGCTTAAAAAGGCAGACTTTATTCAAGTCTCCTGTGTGGCAGAATAAATTATCAAATTCTTATTCAATATTATTATATACCGTTAAGGGTCATTGCCAATAAACAAGGAGAATGGGATGACATTTTAATTTGAATAAGCATTGAGAATAAGTATAAAACCTACTCTAAATTACTGCATTCAAAAGCAAGGAGGGAACATCTACGAGAATAATAAATTCTTCATACAATAGTGTGGTTTGATGCATCTTCCCTGGCTTCTGTCTCTTAGGTTGAGCTTGGATCTCAAAGAGATTGATAGAAGCCACAAAGGCTTTGTTCTCACCATGAATGCTTCCCAGAAAATCCTTTATCCTAAGCTATAAAGATCAGAGCATTTACCTTGTCTACTACATAGACTCTGCCACTAGGGGTGATAGTAAAGATCTAGACTAAAATCATCTTCCAGATTTCCATCTGCCTAAAAGCAGAATTTGTTTTACACAAAAGCAATTGTTAAGTTTATCACCCTTTATTAAGTTTATCAAAGTAAAAGGTATATGTCAAAAACGATCTTAACCCTTCATTAGTTTATAAAAGTAAATAGAATGTACAGAAATGATCTTAAAAGTATTCAAGCATTCATTCATCAATAATAATAACAGCCAAGCACACATCTCACAACTTCAAGCAACTACTTTTAGCTCCATGAGCACAACCCCTGCTCTGTGTGTGTGTATGCATAGATATTAGATTAGAAGCAGAGATCTGGAGTGCTTTCTGATGCGTTGTGAAATGTGTGCAGAATCTGTTTCCTGGTTTGTGGCTTCACTTCATTACTGCTGATTCATACAAAGTATCCATAAGTCCATAACCATTCCAATGCATGTTATGAACTGTTGTGGCTGCCTGCTGGTTCAAACTTATGGTACCAGATCCAAGTTTAAGGTTAGTGCACATAAACAAGGTTGTGGCTGCCTGCTGGTTCAAACTTATGGTATGTGCATATCTACTTGTTTTGCCATATTTCAACAAAACCATTAAGTACTATATATGTGTTCAAATCAATATTGCTCATTTGAGCAGAGTCTCTTTTAGAAAGAACACTACTAAGATAAAGCAACACTGTCGTGAGGTTCTTTGTTTGACAGTGTTGCTTAATCTTATTAGTGAGGTTCTTTGTTCTCCTTTGTACATCTCTATGGAGAGGTTTATGTTTTTCATAATTTTTTTCAAATTGCCTTGGCCAGATGTATGTGTGTGTGTATTGTACTTCAAATAGAAACAAAATGCTGCAGTCAAGTTTTCAACTTTCAAGTTGTGAAATGTGTGCAGAATCTGTTTCCCGATTTGTGGCTTCACTCCATTACTGCTGATTCATACAAAGTATTCGAAGTTTCTACAAAGGTACGTATAAGGTTATCATATATGGTTAGCCATCAACCGTAATGGAACCAACATATAACCTGCTGTATATAACCTGTTGTTTACACCATTTACTGTTTTTGATATCAAATATGGTTAGCCATCAACAGTAAATGGTGTAAACACCCCCCCCCCCAAGCATGTAAACAAGTTGCATCCTCTTATACACACACACACACACACACATCTGGCCTCATGTTTGGGACTGCATCATCTTGTGCAGAAAATAACAACCAAACAGCCCTGTTACATGTGTGTGTATCTAATTGTATCAAATGAAACAGGGCCAAAATGTATTATGTCATAAGCACTAACAGAAGTATTGAATACACAATCGAAGCCAAAAGAACAATACACATACTGACCGATGTATCTGCTGAATTTTGATGGTCATCACAGGCGCTAATGCAGATTGCTTTTCCACCACTAGTACCCCCGTATGATGAAACATATGAGGGATGATGATCTTCCCACTTATAGAATCCTCCCCTGCATATAGAAAATGTGAGGCTTCCTGTTTTCTGAAATCTTGCAACTATTGAAATAGTAGAAACGAGTGTTCTTATAAATTATAATACTGTTAATACTAACCTGTCACTCCAGCAAAGAAAAGGTAAATCAAGAAGAGTTCCACTAAAGCAAGTGTCCATGAGGTAGAGGTGCTACAATGATGGCATTGATCTCATCATCTAGTATCTTGCCAGATTCACTATAGTCAACAGGACATAAAGCTTCATCAGACCCATATTTTTCATCTCCATTGCTATCAGGCACATGGGAGCCATGGCCTGCATAGTAGAACACCAATGAATCCCCAGATTGGCAACCTTTGATGAGCCACTCTAATGCCATTAGTATGTTGCATTCTGTTCGTAGGCTCAAGATCGTTAAACATGCTATGATGATTTTGGATGTTTTTTTTGATAAATTTAGACGATATATGAACTAATTGAATATTAAATTTGGATGGTTTTTATATATACTAAATTGTTTTGAAATTATTATTAATTTGTTCTTGATTAATTTAATATTATTTATTAGTTTAATTTTATAATATACTAGTTGTGTACCCGCGCAATGCGGCGGGAGCCATGAATTTTAACGCCTTTGAAGTTCCACTGGTTTTATAAGATAAGATTTAACGATGATATAAGTTACACTTGATCTTTACATATTAATACAATTTGAATAAATAAGAGTTATGATTCAAATTACAGACTATCGATGAAAAAAATCGAATATATTTAAAATCCAACATATTTAAACGACTCCACAAATGTATTCGATTTACACCAAAAGCAAAGAACCAAGAAACTTGAGTTTTAAGATAAACACTCAAAACCAATAAAGAAAACTACAAATTTGACAGATCATAAGCCATGAAAAGACTAAAAAATTGGGTTTTAGAATTAAATTTCAACTTACCCTCTTTTTTGTCAAGAAACTCAGATTAAGGTTGAATTAATACATGTATATATATATTTCAAAAAAACCCAAGAACATATTAATTCAGAACATATTATACAATACAATTTGGACAGCCTAACCCCAAAATACATAGTATATATATAAATAAATAACTATAAAAGTATAAATCGTAAATATTAAAAATATGTTTTCACAGTATATATAATATATAATAATATAATTAAATAAAAAACTATTCAATATTGGACTCATTTCGAAGGTATTAACAAGACGATTATAACGGTGTAACTTGTTAAAATAAAAATGTATTTTTTAAACATGTTTTAATTGATATACGATTATGTATGTTAATTTGATAAAGGTTTAAAATGAAACA
>NC_037538.1:8943633-8946689 GCF_001531365.2 Cynara cardunculus var. scolymus | reverse complement strand
TTTTAATTGATATACGATTATGTATGTTAATTTGATAAAGATTTAAAATGCAACATTTAAAAGTAAAGGACATAAAGTAAATTAATTAACTAATTATAGGGATATAAAATGTAAATTTAAAATTATAATTTTAAAAAAATCGGTTGTATATGAGGAGAGGAGGGGTGAAAAAGTAAAAAAGTGAGGTAGTATAGATAAAAGTATCTTGGTCATTTAGTAATTTAAGACTTTAAGACTTTTGTTAAATTTGCTTTATAAGATGGTATAAAAATTTGTTTTATAAGATAGTATATATATATATATATATATAGCTGAATTATGGGTGAAATAAATATATAATATATTTTTTAGAGAAGAAATTAATTTTGTAAGTGTAACCAAAGATAATTTTTAGAAAAGATTTTGTAAGTGTAACTAACGAGGACTTTTTGGAGAAAATTTGTTAAAAGTGTCACTACAGCCAATATCTTTAGAGAAGCTTTTCCATTACCTTCTCTAAAAGTATATTTTCGTAACTCTTATAAACTGTCACAAATACTTTAAAAGCGTCACTAATATATATACAAGTTGACTAACTTTAGAGAAGTTTTGGACGTGTATCTAAAGCCTCAAATAAGCGTCTCTAAAGGCTAACAAAAACGCACTCTTCGGAAACCCTTCCTAAAAACTTTACCTACCGTTATATAGAGAAGCTATTTGACAGAATTGAAAAGCTTATCTAAAGGCTTTAGAGAAGCTTTTAAGATTTTTAAGTACAAAACGATACCTTCTCTGAAGGTTATTTTTCTTGTAGTGGTAAAAGTGACTAATAAGCACTTACCTGATAGGCGTTAGTAAACGACCCCTTAATCTACAAAATCATAAAACACAACACATGGAATTGGCAACAAGCAAAACTTGAAGTTGAAACCCAAAACCTCCAACAGTAAAAAACGCAAGGAAAACCATCTACATCAAGAAACAAAGTGTGCACAAAAAACCTCGAGGTCAAGGCAGGTTTACCATCAAAGGTGAGTGCATTAAATCAAATAACCATGGAAATGAAAGTCAACAAACATGCAAAAGGCCAAGAAAACATATAACTCTCTACATAAAAGATCAAAGTAATAAAGGAAGTGAAGAATAAAAAGCTTAGTGAAAAACACAAAATGTAAGAACACAAAGTATGTTGTAAAATTCAAATTTCAAAGATCTTTGTTACACTAGATGAAAATAATGCAGCCACAATATATGAAACCAACCAAACAATCAATCCATGAAGGAGATGGTATTAGCAAGAAGGAAAACTTGATATAGAAATGCAAAACCTTCAAGAGCCACACACAAGAAAAACCATCTAACAGTGGAACCAAAGTCTGCCGGGAAAACGTCATGGTCAAGACCAGAATCCCTTGGAACCTTTGTAGAGGAAAACCAAGTAAACGAAAAAGTGGAGGCTTGCTACAGTAAGAACGGAATCAAAGGAGAGTGCATTTATCCAAATAAAAATCTCGATACTTACAAGAGACAAAATCAAATAACAATGGATATGAATATCAACTAGAATGCACAAGATCACGAAAACAAATAATTACGTAAAAAAGTAAAAATTGGCAAAGTGTGTACTACAATTCAAACTTTGCAAATTATTGTTATACTAGAAGAAAACAATCCAACCTCCCCCGTGAAGGCAAATCAGACCAAAATGCATGAAACCGACTAAAACCTTAATCTACAAAATAAGAGTTAAAACATTATACAGAAGACATGGAAGTAGAAAGAAGCAAAACTTGATGCAGAAAAGCAAAACCTCCAAGGGCCGCAAATGCAAGGAAAAACGATTTACAACGGTAACCAAATTCTTTTGGAAAAACCTCAAGGTCAAGGCAGGAATCAGTTGGAACCATTTTAGAGGACATCTGAGTCACCGGAGGAAATAGCAGCTTGCCAAGAGCAAAAATAGTAAAAATCAAATAATGAAGGAAGTAAAGAATGAAAAGCTTTGTAATTAAACTCTTCATAAAAATCCAATAATAAAGTGCAAAAAGAGCATATTAAAAGAACACAAAATGTAAATCAACACAATGGTTGTAGTAAATCCAGTCTTTAAAAGGCTTTTAAAACTAGATGAAATAAATGCAACCTCCCTTGTGAAGGCAAATTAGACGGAAAACTTTTAGTTGAAACCCAAAAGGCCAAAACATCTAAGAGCCACAAACGCAAGGTAACCCATCTACAACAGGAACTGAGGTCTGCCAGATGTAAGATATGGTTGCAAAGGGGTTGAGATATAAGAGATGAATCAAGCAAACGACTACAAGATTGAATTTTAAAGTATGGGTTTTTATGAGAGGAACGTTTCTTGGGAAGAAACAATCCATGTGTCACTTCTTGGCTAAGAATGATGATTACAGAGACAAATTATTTGGTAATAATCTTTACAGACAAACTCATATTAACAAACCAGTTCTATATATTCAGAAGCAGGGAGAGACATGTTGTATGTATTATATAGATATGAAACTTAATTCCAACTAATAACCATACATTAACTGGATTCAAAATAAGTCACACCTCATAACATGTCAAGTCAACAATCCACTCATCTTCATAACGAGGCTTGACAAAATCTTCATACCAATACCAAAATCCAGGAAAAGCTGAAAAAACATGACAGAGATATTACAAGTTTAATTCTACTAAAATTCATGCCCATTCGAGAACGGAAAGTGGGTTTAGAATTTCAAGAACAAACTGATAGCTCTGAGATGCACAAATTTAGACCTTCATCAGTAGAGAAAACATAAAAGACAAGAAATGACAAAACAAAGCCTACAAATAACCTCATCATGAATCTTGAAGCAAGGTATATAGGCCTTCCTTGGGACGCTTCAGGAATTTGGAAGGACTTAACTTTGGAGCAAGGTACAGGAGTTAAAACATCACATTTTAGACAAGGAATTCCATGAAACAAAACTTGAGGTTGAAACCCAAAACCTCAAGAGCCGCAAACGCAAGGAAWACCATCTACAACCGGAACCAAAGTAGACGGAGAAAACCTCAAGGTCAAAGCAGGT
>NC_037538.1:8891899-8941883 GCF_001531365.2 Cynara cardunculus var. scolymus | reverse complement strand
AACCTCAAGGTCAAAGCAGGTTTACCGGATTCGGTTGGAACCTTTGTAGAAGACATCCGCGTCAGCGAGAAAGTGGAGGCTTGAGAGAGTAAAAGATCAAAGTAATAAAGGAAGTGAAGAATAAAAAGCTTAGTAAAATTCAACTTTCAAAGATATTTGTTACACTAGATGAAAATAATGCAGCCACAATACAGGAAACCAACCAAGCAATCAATCCATGAAGGAGATGGAATTAGCAAAGCAGGAAAACTTGATAATGAAATGCAAAAGCTTCAAGAGCCACACACAAGAAAAACCATCTAACAGTGGAACCAAAGTCTGCCGGAAGAACGTCATGGTCAAGACCAGAATCCCTTGGAACCTTTGTAGAGGAAAACCATGTAAACGGAAAAAGTGGAGGCCTGCTAGAGTAAGAACGGAATCAAAGGAGAGTGCATTTATCAAAATAAAAATCTCGGTACTTACAAGAGACAAAATCAAATAAGAATGGATATGAATATCAACTAGAATGCACAAAGAAAAAGAGAAAATAAATACAACAAAGAAAAAGAGAAAATAAATACAACAAAGAAAAATCTGAAAGAACTTTCTTGCAGGTTATGGGATCGCCTAGGTATAAACGAAAATAATATTGAGAAATAACATAAGAAAAAAAAGAATGTAAACACATATGAAAACCCTAGCCAAGAATCATTGGCAAACCCTCAACATCACTCAAAGAAATTTACATGCACAATATTTCGAGTAAATAACTAACAGCCATTTATCTCCACCCTAGTCATGCATATGAGCATATCGACACAGCCAAAACAGACATGATCACACTCAAAAAAGGAAATAAAATAATAACAATACAATAATCAGATTCACAAAAAACCCTGGAAACAACAACTTCTCAACACGCATGCTTGCAACACATAAATCATACAAAACCTACCAAAAATGATGATCGATTAATCGCTACATTCCACAACACAAATTTCCAAGAATTCCTTCAAGTTCGTCAGTTTCTGTTTCGACGGGGTACGTGCTGAGCGGTGCTCTGTGTGTGTGGGAGAGTGGGAGAGAGGAAGAGAGGGAGAGGGAGAGGGAGAGGGAGAAAGAGAGCGCTAAGCCTGGGTATTTGATGATCGGGTGAAGGGGAAACCAACTAAATAACCCAAATGCCTTAAACCGGGTGGGGATAGGTCATGGGGTAGGTCAGACCAAAAGAGGATCCGCGTGTTTCTAAAGAAGTTTACAAAATTGGCATTTTTAGCCCCTAAACTTCTGTTTGTTATATTTAAGTCATGTTTTATTTATTTTTCATCTCTCTAAATATGATATATGAATTTTGGAGACTCATTAGTTTTTAATACTTTTAGAGTCATTATGGTTTGGTTGATTGTTTATCAGATGTTTGAATTTCATGGATGGATTTGAATTTGTAGAGAATTGGATTGGAATCGATTTGAAATCGTTGATATGTTTGATTTGTAGGATTTGGAATGAAATTGGATTCCATTATTTATAAAAAAAATTATAAAAAATTATAAAAATAATTAAATTAAATTTCTATTAATCAATTATTACAAAACAAATGTTTTTAATATTTTCTAAAATTTTATTGGAAAATCATGTATCTAACAACAAGATTAGTGATTATGAGACTAGGGCTCCTACAGAAAATTCAAGGAAAAACAAAATAAACGTACCCAATTGTAATTGCGAATGAAGAAGGACAAGCTTTTATAATCAGGTTGACAAGCTTTCGACCGGTATTCACTCAAGGGTATCGTTGACAAAGGTGGTCCCGTTGTAGACGCATCATGACAATCGATATTCCCTCTAAGTTATAAAGCCATTTTGTAACATGATTTGTTTCGTAAAAATTTCATAAATCATAACTATTTGATAGCACATTTCATGACCATTTGTAACTATTTTGTAACATATTTTGTAAGGATATTCAGAAACTAACAAAAACGGTGCGAAAGATGGATGTACTCACATGAGAAAAGCATGGGTGTGTTTCCCTAATAATTGTTTGGTTACTCATTGATACTAGATATACGACACCACACGACATGACTCCACAAGAGATCAACCATACGACATAACACCACAAAAGATCACACCATACGACACGACACACAACACATGATACACAACACGACACAACACCACACGGTTTTGGCCCTCACGGTGCAACATGCATTTTTATCAAACTGTTCTTTGTAGTGCGGTTTTAAATAATAAAAACCGCGGTTCAAACCAACATTGTAAGGTTTTTAACATCAACTAACATGATTCAAAAGCATAATATTGCAATACGTCCCTCTACTTTAAGCAATTAGCAAAATACCCCCATGTATTAATTAAAACAACAATCAGAAAAAGTGACCCATTTTCCACATCTTTAACTACCAAAAAAACACTGCTTCTTCAACACCTTATGCCAAAATGTCAACATTCTTGCTTCCCATTCTTTCCTGTTTCATTTAAAGTCAACTTCGCCAAGAACGGGTGATCCGGTGACTGCTGAATCGTTTTCATGCCCCTATCGAGTAAAACAAAGAGGTTAATAAGAACCAGTAGCCGTTAGTCAAAATATAGCATTAGAAGATCGCCAACAACTGCTAAATTGATCAACAATAGCAGTATAAAACATATGTATACATGTAATACAACTTTTTTTTACCCGTAACTGAATGATTCTAAAGATTGTGCAATATTACTACTGTTTAGCTTCTATTCCTACGATGATTATAGGTGATTAAAAAACAATGATAGATGATCGTCAATAGTAACTTTATAGATGTACAACAACAGATGCAATGAATATAAAGCACACTTCTTTTAACTATACAATTACTATATTCCATTAGTAAGCAACTAATACCAGTAATTTGTGCAAAATGACTGTTTAATTTCTACTCCCACGATAATGTAGGTAGTAAAAATATAGCAATAAAAGGTTGTCAATAATTAGCAGCATAAAACACATGTTTGCATATATAGTACAACTGTTTATGTAGACAGCTACAACAAATTTGCAGAGAATGATTGTTGACGTACGACTCCCACAACGATATTGGTTACATATCACCAAAAACTGCAAGATTGTTCAACAATGATACAGAACACATTTCAGCATATAATGCAACTTTTTATGCAATAATTAAGTGATTGCTACTAAAAAATTATACTAGAATGACCAACTCACACGAAAATACATGCAAGAAAATGATAAAAAGGAAATATGTTAAGCTTGCTCTTGTTCTTAAACTTAAAAATATCTACTTTTTTCAGGTCATTGTCAAACAACAAATCTCAAAACCAACAGGCTATTTAAACATCAAAATTAACAAATTCGTTGAAACAATAATGATAAAAAGTGCTTGATAGGCATGTGCATATCTGTTTTACAAGGATTTACTGATGACCTGTAATGGCTATACCCAGGGATGAACCTACGCAAGCTCAGGTGTGCTCGGTTAAGCCTACAGCATATCTCTCCTTGGCAACGTTCTAATCCAAAACAACCTCTTCAACCATCGATAATTAATCTGAATTTATTAATAGTCGATATAAGATAAAGTTCCAATATTTTGTTATTACGGACTAGTATTTTAGATTTTTGACTGAGTGAAGACTTCCATTAAACTAGGTGCTTGAACAAACAATGCTTTTGTTTCCAGAAGAAGGAAGTATAAAACTTTGATCAATTTGTGATAGGGAAAATATATGACATGCATTAAACTTGCCATAATTTATGACATGGCGCCACGGGCGGACCTACATTGGGGAATACGGTGACCCATGCCACCATTTCATGGTTCTGTCATAGTGGAAAAAATTACGTACTAGAAGGGTGCCAACTTAATGTTTCATTGTGTGCCCCTTTATTTCTTACAACTAAAGTTACGACAGAGTTGGTGTAAGGCGCCATGTTTAAGATTTTGCTCTTCAAAAAAGCCTGAGTTCAAATCCTACCCTCAGCAAAATTCCTGTTTTTAGCTTAAAAATACTGGGTTTCTATTTCAAAAAAAGGATGAAAGCAGCTGCCAAAAGACTCAAACTAATGACCTTTGATTGTAAACACAAGCATCCAACAACTAATCTATCATGACTTTGTGAAAATTTTCTATAGCTTTCACCCCTATGGTCAAATGATGCCACCGTTTGAAAAAAAAAATATGGGTTCGTCTCTGCATGCCGCGATAACATGACATGATTAAATAATAAAACAGTTAGGAAAAATAGAAAATAGGACTCACTATCATACCACATTACAATGCCACATCATAAGGTATAAGTTTGATGTTACATTTAGTGGCATCGTATGCTTACCCTATGTAATATCAAACCACATAAGAAAAAGAAGAGAAATGTGACCTACAAATTGTACAAGTGATTAGCTTTTCCAACTATTATTTCTGAAATCCAACATACTTGTGCAACGCAAGAAGACAGATACTCGAATCGGCAAAAAGAAGTGTAACAACATTACCGATTTACCACCATTAGAGAACATTGAAAAAAACGCCCCAGTTGCCAAACTACTGCTTTGTTCATTGTTCTTCAGTTTGCTGATTTTTCAAATTGAAGTTCTAGTTTTTTCCCCATTTCCGGAGTATGTTGGTTGTCTAAGATCAAAATGGCAATTATAATGCTCTGAAATGCTAATCACTTGATAGGGAACACACATTAAATCCTGGGTAACTTGAAGGTTAAAAGGGGGAGAGAGAGAGAGATTACTGTGGAAGTTCATAAGAGGCTTGTTTCCTTTGTCAACAAGTTCAAATAAGAACTCATCTCCTTCCTTCAATCCATTTGCAATCTGCATTTCCCGAGATCCCTTTATACGGACACGATTATCTTTGCAGCAGAGTTTTGTTGGCCAAAGCCTTCGCTTTTCATCCATCACAATCATTTCACAGTTTCTTTTGTCCAATCCATTTGATCTTGCAAAATCCGATGGAATATTCTGCAAACATAAAAAACAATGGTACAACCATTGATACACTTAGTAAAACCAACATTATCATATGAGTATAGCATCTAACCTCAAGAGTGGACCTAGCAGATTACAGTTTCACTTGGTGACTCATGAAGCACATAGACTCAAGTTCAAACCCATCTAGGTGGAATCAACTTCTAAGAAGCCCATGGTCATAAAAAATATGGGTATAACAGCTGCAATATTTAAGTTGAATTACCACAAGAGAGTTCTTGATGCTATATGGAGTAGCGGTGGACTTGAAACAAGGATTGTGAGCAGCATTCACCATTGGGGTTTTCTTTGATATTCCTGAGGCACAAAATTGTTTTGTTTTAGGAAATCTTATAAATGAAAACAAGTGACAGCTTGTAAATTAATTTTAATATATGCATACTTGAAATATTGGCAACAGGCTTTTCCCCTTTCTTAATGAGCTCAAACTGAAAACTATCACCTTGCTCTAAACCGTTTGCAATACAAAATTCACGCCATCCATGATGAACATAGAAGACCTCGCCACAATAGTTAGTCATGTTAACTTTCCACGAACCTTCATTTTCCACATTTTTTAGGATAATTTCTCCATTAATTAATCCATTCGATAATGCGAAGGCCTTCGGCAGATACTACATCAAACAGATCAACCATTTTCACATTTCTTAAAGATCAACTACAGAACAAGTATGAGATGCCATGACAATGACAATTTAAGCCTTCAGTTTTCCACCGTTCTATGACACTCAAACAGCTTGGTTCTAAGATCTAATGCAAAAGAGAGGGACAAGATGTAGAGTTTGGAGGTCAAACGAGCTAACTTTCAACCTCAAAATTGATGTTCTATTCCTTGAAAGATCAAGTAAAATTTGATAAACACGGTACATTTTTAACCAAATACTACTAAATATATAGGTTATCATAAATTTGTAACAAAAGCATATCAATTTTCAAAATAAGGAAGTATTATGTTTGACTTCAAAAAGTCAAATATGTCACCTGAGTGAATAAAAGAAATATGATGATAATATCCTACGATAAAAGATTTACTACAGGCTTGATTCCAGTTCGGAAGAGTTCAAGCTTAAAACAGTCTTCTTCTCTTAGGCCATTCACAAATACAAAAGTCATTCCATCCTGGTCCTATGTGAGAGTATCTTCTCAAACATGATTTTTAAGTAAACCATCCACAGCATTTGTGTTTGACCATTTCTGAGAGTCATCTCTCCATTATTTAATCCATTTGACCTAGTAAAAACGGTTGGCAGTTGCAACACCAAAACATTAATGCGCACGTTTGCTACAATTAAACAAAAGAAGAAGAATGTCACCCGCTACAGCAGAAGGGTACATTTTGTCTAGTGAGGTCAATTGACTTATTGAACTCAGTTTATATGGATTTTTATAAACTGAACATCAACGTTTTTTCCTCAAATGTCAAAATGTGCCGCGATTCTTTTGTGGCCCGGGGGGGGGGGGGGATGGAGTACCATGTAGTTACCAATTTATGTTTGGAGGTAGCTGATTTCAAAGTGCGAATGAAGCAAGGATGATGATTTTGATCAGGAATCCTAGTTCCTTCAGCCTTGAGGAGGGACTTCATTGATATGTCTATCAAATTTGAGCCGTCTGCTTCACTATGACAGCGGATCAACTTGTTTCCAGTTTCTGAGCCTTCACAAAAACATAAATTAGGAACATGCTCCAGATTATAACATGTATAAATATGAAAAAAAATGACAAACATAAAACTGAATGTAAGCAACTTCTTACACAACATTCCATGCATAGTACATAAGAAGATGTCTTTGACTTTCTTACAAAGGCAAAAGTTGCAGTTCCACAAACCGCAAAAGATTGCACCCTGTTAATAAAGCAACATTACATCCTGCTTATTTTTTATAGTTCAATTAAAGAAGAATTATCAACCATTTCATCACAAACTTATTTGCCAATTTATCACCAGTTTTACAAGGGTGTAACCTTACGGCTTGGCTGTAACATTATGGTATCCTTGCTGCTATACAAAGATCATTCAAACGACGTTCTTTTGGGTTCCATTAGCAACTACTGTTTAGAGCTTCCTCAACTGGTAGAGCCCAACCTTTCAGGAGCTCAAGGGTTCAAACTTAACCAAAGATGAGGAGCGTACATGAGTATTTTCTGTATATAATTATATGCTTCAAAAGAAGTGTCAACTATCTGATGCACAGTATGAGAAAAATGAGAGTTTATGGCCTATTTGAAATACACGAAGGTCAACAATGTCGATTTTGGCAAAAATATACACTTTTCCAAGTGGATTTCAGGGGTCAAATCTACACTTCTCCGTTTGTCAGGATATTTTTTAAATTTCTTTCAGAGTTTAGAATTTAAACTTTTAGGATTCAGAATGAATATCTTTTCCCTTTGCCCTTGGATATATATTTGGTTTCCTTATCTATCTAGGATTTCTAGTCTTTAAATATAATGTTGTTGTTCTGATTTTATTCGGATTGATTGACTAATAAAACTTAGGGGCCGTTTGGTTCGCGGAATTCGAAAGGAATTTGATGGAATTGAAATGACAAATTCCTTTGACCAAATTCCAATTCCTTTGTTTGATTCATTTCTTGAAATGAATGGAATCCTTCAATTCCATTGAATTCCACAAATTAATGAATTCACCATTCCTTGGCATAATGGAAGGAGTTGAATTACATCACCACAACCATGCTACTATTGTTCGTCATGCCCCACCCCTAACCCACCACCACTACTGTCGCCGCCACCCACCCACCCCCAACACTAACCACCATGTCGCTATTGCTGTCATCACACCTACCCATCCCTGATCACTCACGGCATATCCCTACTNGCCCCTACTATTGTTATTACACCCACCCATCCCCCGGTCACTCAATGCACATCCCCTACTACGACCATGCTACTACCGTTACTGTCACGCCCCTAACCTAACCCCCACCACCACACCATTATTGTCGCCGTCACAATTGCCATTCACCCCCACCCCACCCTACCCCAACCCACCACTAACCACCATGAAACTATTGTCGCCATCATACCCACCCAATCCCAACCACCATCCCACCACTGTCGTCGTCACAGCTATCACCCGATCACCAACTCTCTCAATTCATCTTTGGTATTCTTTGAATCAACAAAGTTGTGAGATCATGATTCATCTTTGGTATTCTTTGGAATCAACAAATTGTGAATCAAACATGGTTTCGACTTTGGTATTCTGTTGAATCAACGAAGTCCTGAATCAGTCGTGAATCTACCATGTTATGCAAGTTTCATCAAAAATCATGTCTTGATGCACTGATTTGCTGTAAGCTACAACTTATATACTATGGAGAGAAACTAGGAGGTTTCAGTATGGATGTTCATGAGAGGCTTATTCCATTCCCAACAAGTTCAAGCATGATCTCGTCTACCTACTTCAAGCCATTTGCAATTAGCAAGTCTTGTATTCCTTCTATGCAGACATAGCTCTTGTCATGCTTCATTAAATTTACAACTGTTGTTCATCCTCCAAATCATTTAATAGTTCCTATTGTCCAATTCATATACCTTTGGAAAGGAACATATGGGAACAAATCCACATTGGTTAACAAATCTATACTCATACATCATATACATACATAAGTGCTTAAGTGTCAAAGGGTAAGGCTATCTATGCACTGAGCATGATCAAAGTTGCATTGAACATGTATACACTTGACAACACAAACTCTATGCCATATATGGAAACACAGTGGTTCTGGAACAAGGGTACTTACCAAATTTGGCAAAACTAGAGGTCCTAGGGTGTTGAGAAACTCAAACCGACAACAAAATTTTAATGAAGAAGATGAATGGATAGATTGATAATAAGAGTAGTCAAAGAAGGAACATCAATAAAAAGTGATTTCCAGGGTATAACCCTCTTTCAAAGCTATGAAGCTCAGAGCCGCCCCAAAATTGGAGATTTTCCTCTCCCTTTTTCCACACCCCAGCACTCCACTATATATATCTAACTTCTCTACTCCCAAGGCCTAAATAACTTAACCACAAGGATGGTGCTTGATTGGTTTGAGCTTGGCTCCAAAGGTCAAAAGTACCAGGAGGTCCCAGGTTCAAATCCAAGGAGGAATAAAAATCCCCTTGTGGCCACGGAGGTTCAAATGCGGTGACTCCGGGCTATCTGCAAAGCAGGTGGTCACCCTGGGATTAGTCAGCTCGCATAGTGGGTTGGATATCCAGGTTAATAAAAAAAAAGGCCTAAATAACTTTGCCAGATCACATTCCTTTTTCCCCACTACCCTTGAGCCTTCTAGTATAAAGCCTCCACACTTTAGGACCATCAATCATTTGGGCCAACATTAGTCTATTACTAACTTGTTGCGTATCACTATGCACTCTGTATAATCATCGTTGTATTGCGCACATGGTATATACTTGACAACACAGACATTTATGCAATATAGGGAAACACAGTGGTTCTAAAACAAGGGTAGTCACCAAATTTGGAAAAACTGGAGATCCTTGTGGTGTATGTATCCTTCCCTTTGGGGATTTTCTTTGATGCTACAAATTCGTGTCCACATTCATTAGCACTTTTGATACAAACTCAAATCTTAATGGGTTTCAATAAAATTTGCATCAAGGATATGGAAAAAATGAACTCACCGGAGGTGTCAATTATACAGTTACGTAAAGATTTTGCTTCTGGGCATGCTTTTTCTGCTTCGATTATCGTAACTTTATTGCTTGGATAGTCCCTTTCACAACAACTAGCATTGAAGACGATGGTATCGAAAACTAAATCCCCTTCATGCTTAAAAAACACAAAATCAAAATCTTGCACACCATTTCCTCTCACAAAAGTTTCCCAACCTTCTCCAAACACCCAATGGTCAACAATCTTCACCGGCCATTTTTGACCCCCTCTTTTTAATATGGCAGTTTTGTTGTTCCTTCTGCTTTTCAAATGTTTGGTGAATGCTTTAGGTATTGACTGCAACATATGCACATACAATATGTAAGTACTACAGTTGTCATGACGTCATGGCAAGTCATGACGTTAGGGAACGAATACGACTCCCCATCCATTTGACCATAATATATTCATAATGTGCAATTTGTAGGTGTATTTAATTTACTTTAAAAACAACAATGAAAAGCTATATAATACCACCAAAGCATAAAAAGTTGATATTAAGAGCAATTAAAACAAGTTGACATTCAACAAACACATGGATGAGAAAGATCAACCAAGCTAAAATTGCTTTAGTAATTGATATTCTAATAAACTAACACTTGCTTATGTAATAAACTAATATTATGACAATATATGTTGTTTGTGTTACTTGAATAAAATAAAAATAATAAATTAACCATATGCATCATGATACATACATTTTCAAAGTCACATATAGGATTAGTATGATATGTTGTTTTGGGCAACTAATATCATGTTTATAATTTATATTAGCAAAGTGAAATACGGTAATTTATACTTGTAATCAATATTTGCAAAGTTATACATATGCAAGCTAATTGTTTAATTCAGAACACAGTTTCCAATAAACCATTTTTAATTCGGTACTAAAATCATACAGAGAGTTCAAATAGTAACTTTCTGTCATTCAGCCTGTACATTCAAAACACTTACCAACAACAACTTTTTATTCTGCACTAAATCATACGAAGCTTCTTCATCATTCAGTGCCAAATCATTCAACATTTACCAACCAGGCCCTTAGCTTGAAATTGAATAGATATTAATGTTGTTAATTTTTACCCATGAACAATTTCAATCTAATAATAAAAATTGAATAGATATTAATGTTGTTAATTTTTACCCATGAACAATTTCAATCTAATAATAATTTTGTCCGATGTAATTAGTAGTCCATGTTTGAAAAATCTCATCTCCATTATGAACCTGCAAAGATGTTTTTCATATTCAAAAGGAAAAATGGACTCCTTTTCTAGAAGAGCGTCATATATGTAAAGCAAAACTTGCAGAGTGTTCAGATGTTCAATTCATCACTGTATATAAGGCATCTGAGAAGAGAGAGCAGTGGACAAAGTGGTTTATCAGGGTCCAAGCTAACGCGTGAAGTGTAACTCCAATACAAATGTACAACCAATCAATACATACAAATACCCAATGGGCAGCAATTCAAGGAAATGGTTCCAACGTGCCTGACAAGATCATACACTGAAATTGCAAGAGGCACCATCCTCTTTCAACATATATAGAGAGAGGAGGTTTAAAATACAAACAATGTAATTCTTACAAACCAATCTTAACCGTCCATCTAGTCTAATAAATATTTGGTTCTATAAATATCTCGATTGTTTTCTAATCTAAAGCCATAATCATAATGAATGAACCTTATCATCTTCTATAAATATCTCGATCATGGAATGAATCATGATTATTGTCCATAAATATCTCGACAGTTTCCTAGTATACGTGTTGGTTATGGTTTGTAAGAATTACATGTTGTTTGTATTTCAAACCTCCTCTCTCACTATATATATATATTACACTACCAATTAACAGATTTTGGAGAGAGAGAGAGAGAGAGATTGACCAACTTGCACTTGAGACCAGGTTGAATGAATTTGAAGAAGCAGGCAGGAGGTTTGCACTTGCTTGGAGGAGCTCTCATGGCAGTCAGCAGCTTATTACACAATTTGTTTCTTGTGACTTGATAATAATAACAATAAGAAAAAGAAATCTAGGGTCAACAAATAACTAAAAATATAAGATGTTAATGAATATAAATTACCCACACAGGATTGATTTTGCTTTTCATTACAAACAAATACCAATTCTTAGAGAAGATAACCAAAGACATAATAACCGGCAATAATGATCAGTAATTTTGAAAGAACAAATGTTTAAGTTTGGTGTTACATGTTTCTTCTTACATTATAACTACTTTGTAATGAAAGAGCAATGGTTAAAATGGTCAATCGATCACCAAATGGATTTTAACATAATGCATTCGTGGAACTTCAAGATTTTTTCTGTTCCATTGAAATGAAAGGGTCAATCTCTCATTGATTGATTATAGAAGGAAGGGTTCAGTATGTATTAATTACAGGAGGCACTTTCAAGACGATTCGGTTCATCAATGTCATGATTTAGGTAGTGTACCTTTGGAAAATTGCACGTTTAGTCCCTAATTTATAATTACGGCAATATCAGTCCCTACTACTCTTTCTCCTCTTACAGTAGTCATTAATCCGATTTCTCACCGACGATCACATTTCTCCGTGGTCGTGATCGATGACCCTGAGTAAATCAAACTCGATCCAACCCGATTATGAAAGTCGGATAAACCGGATGCGTTATCATGCATTAGCAAGTCCTATGGCGGGTTTTCCGTACACCCTGCGAAACTCTCTCTCTCCTCCATTATTCATAATCACTCGCCATATTCCTCCCAATTCATCGCTAAACGTTAATCACTCGTTTACAAACAGCCAAACCGAATCTAGACATTGTCTCAGTTCACACATTTTCATCACAAAAAATTCGTCATCAAACCTCAATCAAACAAACAAGAAATTCATCAAAACCTAGCGCATTGGATTCATACATGCATCAATCAATCGATATGCAATAGAGAAATCATAGTGATTGAAAAAGGTAAAAATGGCGGGAAACGATTGGATCAACAGTTACCTGGAAGCGATCCTGGATGTGGGTCCAGGGCTTGAAGACAAGAATTCGTCGTTGATGTTGAGGGAAAGAGGGAAATTTAGCCCCACTCGCTACTTCGTCGAAGAAGTTATCACGAAATTTGATGAGACCGATCTTCGTCGCTCATGGGCCATGGTACGTAACCCTAATTAATATATTTTTTATTGGAAACAATTAATTTAATCAAAAATATATTTGGATCATAATCCAATCAACCAACAAATTATTATGATTATAGTTTTATAATAATTACAAAAATGCTGTATTTATCTTATTTTCTCTAAATAGGTTCATTTAACAGAAAATTATATATTTTACGTTTTATAAAATTTATCGTAACACTGCAAATCATATAAAAAGTATCTAAAAGCATGAAGATCAACCAGTTCGATTTGAAGCTGTGATTTATATTGTTTCATATATCTTTTTTTTTTCTCAGTAAATATGAATGTATGTTTCCTGTATAAATATATTTTGGTGTTTATTTACTTGTAAATTATTTCATAAAGTTTTAGCTATGAAACAACATTCAATAGTCATATTTTGTTGGTTCATCTATGAAACAACGCATATAAACTGGTTTTCATGGTTTCTTACTTTTAGACTATTTCTATATGATAAAGGGTTGATAAATCATCGAAATAACAAACATCTACATTTCAAATATTTGCAGGCCTCGTCTATTCGGGATTCACAAGAACGAAACACAAGATTAGAGAATATGTGTTGGAGGATTTGGAATTTAGCTCGCAAAAAGAAACAGGTTTGTTATTGGTTCTTTATGTTTATTAAAAAAACGAAGTTGAAGGTTGTCACTGATCAAGTCATTATCGAGCCCAAGGCTCGATACAAGTAGAGTGCTAACGAGTGAACTCGACTAGCAAATTGTCTTGGTTCCAACACGAAAAAAAATAGTATCTTAATCCTCAAGCTTGACTAATTTTTTCAAATGGGTTCTAAGAATATTTTACGAATGTTCGAACTCAATTTAACAATTTTTACTTGGTTATTATCACATAAAGTTCGAACTTTATAAACTTGTTTATAGACAATTATACGATCTATGAACATATGAACGACATTCATTTGCAACTCCATTGTGATCGTAGAACCTCTACTTTCTTGATGTTGTGTTCTTCGTTTAAAAACGCCTTTTTGTTTTGGATATGTAGCTAGAAGGCAAAGAATCTCAACATAGACAGAAACTAGAAAGCGGACAAGGGATGATTTCTAAAGCGTTGATTGTTGATATGTCAGAAGAGTTATCCGAAGGAGAGAAAGTGGAAACGGTTAAAGATCTTTCGCCAATGGGCGTTAGCCCTAAAGGCGGATTGAAACGGGTTAATTCGGTTGACGTGTTCAACAACTTTGCTACTCAACAAAAGGAAAAGAAACTCTACATCGTATTAATCAGGCATGTGTTTTTCTTATTTTAATCTTCAATAATATTTGTTTTCGTTATAATTTATCGTATGTGTTTCATAAAACCGAAATTTTTATCCAGTCTTCATGGTCTGATTCGTGGCGAAAACATGGAGCTAGGCCGCGATTCTGATACGGGTGGACAGGTAACCTTTATCTATAGTTTGATCATTTGACCAGTACAACAATATCGTTCTTATAAGACGTCATAAATGTCTAAATGTCATATATGATACATCTATACGAGTTAAGTTTATGGGACCGAAATTGTGTGTTTTATGTCAAAGTATTACAATAAGTTGATACGATTTTTTTGGACGTCCTAACAAGTTGTTTAGGATATTTTTTAAATAAAACGTCCTATTAGTCTTTTTATATGACATTATTTGGAAAATTGTCTTATAGAAGAATCGACATGTTCATAGAAAAATTATCGTAAGTGTCCTATTAAAAAACCAATTAAACATTTTATTACAAAAATGTCTTATAAAACTTGTTAAGACGTTCAAACATTCTATCAACTTATTGTAATACCTATATATAGGACATACAATTATTTGGTCATTTAAACTTAAGTCCCTACAAACTAATTTAGACCTATTTAGAGTCCTATAAAGTCGGTTTTATTGTAAAATGTGAGCGGTCGCAACACAAATTGTCATCGGCAATAGCTCAAATACCTATTTGCCGATGAAGTTTTATGTAGCGACCGCATACAATAGACTTTTATGTTCTGCTAACACATCTAATTTTACAGGTGAAGTATGTAGTAGAACTAGCAAGGGCATTAGGCGCAATGCCCGGGGTTTATCGAGTAGATTTGCTAACTCGACAAGTATCGGCACCCGGTGTCGATTGGTCTTATGGAGAACCAACCGAAATGCTAAATCCACTTAACATAGATGAAGGCGAAAGTGGCGAGAGCAGTGGTGCATACATAATCCGTATACCATTCGGTCCAAAAGATAAATATATCCCGAAAGAACTCCTTTGGCCACACATTTCTGAGTTCGTTGATGGTGCGTTGAGTTACATTTTACAGATGTCGAAAGTTCTCGCTGACCAAATTGGTGATGGAAAACCCGTTTGGCCCGCTTCGATTCACGGACATTACGCAGATGCAGGCAATGCTGCTGCTCTTTTATCGGGTGCTTTGAATGTCCCGATGCTATTTACGGGCCATTCACTTGGACGAGATAAACTCGAACAAATCTTGAAACAAGGACGGCAATCGAAGGATGATATCAATACGACTTATAGAATTATGCGGCGGATAGAGGCTGAGGAGATAACGATCGATGCATCAGAAGTGATTATTACTAGCACCCGGCAAGAGATAGATGAGCAATGGGGTTTGTACGATGGGTTTGATCCTGTTCTAGAGCGAAAACTACGAGCTAGAAACAGACGGAATGTGGGATGTTTTGGCCGGTTCATGCCCCGTCCGGTCGTAAGTATTTTCTTACCCCAAACCATGTTCAATCACTATAGCAAAAATCGTTTTTATAGGATATCAAACATGTCTAAATGTTTTGTAATCTATAAACTTAAGTTCCAAAAAGCAGTCTATTGTAACATTTAGACGACATATATATATATAGTTAGTTTGGCGCTAAATTTGCTTATGACTTATTGGGTTTCAGGTAATACCTCCAGGAATGGAGTTTAAGCATATCGTTCCACATAAAGACGAAGATCCAGACGGAAATCAAGATGGTTCAACGACTCCAGACCCACCCGTTTGGTCCGAGGTTTGTTAATAAGCAGAATGCACCAAGATCTGGTTGAATGTTTTTTCTATAAATACTCACACACACTCCTCATCTTTAATGAGGTATGAACCCTTGATCTTCTACGAGGCTGGACTCTACCGGTAGTACAGATACCACTGGACCAACAACCTTTGGTATCTGATTGAATGTTAATGATCATTATAAGTTTATCGAAGAAGATAACGACAATTTCTGGTATTACATTTGACAGATTATGCGATTCTTTACGAATCCACACAAGCCTATAATCCTGGCCCTTGCAAGACCCGATCCGAAAAAGAACTTGACCACTTTGGTGAAAGCTTTTGGAGAGTGTCGTCCTTTGAGGGAGCTTGCAAACCTCGTACGTATTCGTTGGTTTCTTTTTTCATTTTCGCTCTTCGTTTTTATGATGTTAATTTCATTTATCTTTACATACTTCACTGCAGACATTGATAATGGGAAATCGTGACGCTATTGACGAAATGTCTACCACAAATTCAGCAGTTTTAGTTTCGATTCTGAAGTTGATCGATAAATATGATATGTACGGTCAAGTTTCGTATCCGAAACACCATAAGCAATCAGAAGTTCCTGATATATATCGCCTAGCAGCAAGGACAAAGGTAGTACTTCTAAAGCCAATATGATTAAGATATTCCATTGCAACAAAATCGGTTTTATATTATCTTGTGGTAATAACATATCGTTGTTAATTAGATTTTCGTCTTGACGATTTTCGCTTTGTTACTCGTATGTAGGGTGTGTTCATCAATCCAGCATTCATTGAGCCTTTTGGTCTCACTCTAATAGAGGTGTCTTCCTAGTTTTCCCTTTATTGTCTCGTTTTAAAGATCAAATAAGGGGATTTTTAACGAGCTCTTACTAGGTAAGCGTTTATTTGCAAGAGTTACCACCCTTACTTTATCGGGTAAAAATCTTAGGTCGTCAAACCAGATTGTTGGTAAGAGTCTTTTTCCTCATTTACCGAAAAAGATTCTTGGTCTTTGCTATGTCTCTTACAGAGTAAGATTGTCGGTCCTTGTCATGTTCACCCGGTAAGGTAAGTGACACGCGATAAGTACTTACCTGGTAAGCGTTTGATAAACGGCCCCTCAAGTTAAAATTTTACTTTAGAATCTAAAAGTACCAGCAAGGGAGCAAGTACTTCCTGATCCGACCTGAATTAATGTTGTTCTGAATAGGCAGCAGCATATGGCTTGCCGATGGTGGCGACTAAAAACGGAGGTCCTGTTGATATCCAAAAGGTGCATTTTCTTGATTCCTAGACAGAGACTATAACAAAATCGGCTGTAACACTTCAGATATGTCTACATGATTCAATAAACTGCATTACAAGACTTTAAGTTTATAGGACCAAACAATTGTGAATCATATGTCTAAAAGTTACAGTAAGTTGATATGCTGTTTTTGGAGTCCTAATAATTTCTCAAGACACTTTTAAAATAAAACATGTTATTAGTTTTTTTATTTGACGTTATTGATAAATTGTCCTTTTAAAACAAGTGTCATATAAAAAGATATGTTAATAGGACAATTCTAAAAAATGTCCACGAGAAAAACTAATAGGAAATTTGTTTCCAACGTGACCTAAAAACTTGTTAGGACACTCAAAAACATCCGATTAATTTATTGTAACAATTTCACATATGATGCACACTGTTTGCTACTATAAACTTAGTCCTATAAAATGTCTGACATTTAGATGTATTTGACGCCGTATAAAACCAATTTTGTTGTAGCGGGGATTGTTGTCTATTTGATTGAAGTTTAGAAAACTATGTTTCATTAGTTTCTAATACTGAAACCGAAATCACAACAGGCTCTTGATAACGGGTTGCTAATTGATCCACACAATCAACAATCGATCACAGATGCACTTTTGAAGCTCGTAGCAGATAAGCAACTTTGGGCGAGATGTAAACAAAACGGTTTGAAAAACATTCATCTTTTCTCGTGGCCGGAGCATTGCAAGACTTATCTAGCTCGAATAGCATGTTGCAAACCACGCCATCCACAATGGGAAAGTAGTGCCGTTGGATACGAGTATTCAGAAGCACAATCACCCGAAGATTCTCTAAGAGATCTAAACGACTTAAAGATTTCATTAGATGGCGTGATACATGATCAAGGAACTACCAGCGACAACTCTCAGAATCCCGACAAGAATTCCCATTCAATCAAGACCAAATCTAGCGTCGGGAAAAAGCTAGATCTTCTAGCAAAATTATCGCTAAAACTGGAGAAACTCGGAGGAAGCAAGAAGGAAACTTTAGCAAAGATTGGATCTCAAGATAAACTCGAGTTCCCGGGATTACGCAGGAAGAAATCTATCTTCGTTGTCGCTGTAGATTGTGGCATGACTAAAGATTTTGTCGAACTTTTGAATATCGTCATAGAAATTGTGAGAGTAGAGAAGAAAGGAGAATCTGTAGGACTAATACTATCAACGGCTGCAACGATATCTGAGTTACGTTCTTTTCTGAAATCTAGTAAAATCGGTCTTTCGGAATTTGATGCTTTGATTTGCAATAGCGGTAGCGAGATCTTTTATCCGCCTTCTAGTTCCGAAGGAAGTCAGAAGAGTCTTCAGTTAGTCATGGATTCTGATTATTCTTCGCATATCGATTATCGTTGGGGAGGAGAACACCTGAAGAATACTTTAGTTCATTGGGCTTCTTCTATTAGAGAAAGAAAGAAAGATCAAGAATTCGTTGTCGCAGACGACTCAGACTCGAGACATTGTTTTACATTCAGAATAAAGGACTCGGAATCTGTAAGTTATCATTAGATCTATTATTCTTTGGAAGATTTCTGATTATAGCTCTTAGACAATCTAATAGGAACTAATATAAGGGTCTCTAGCCCAAAGGTACCTGGGGTTACCGTAGAGTCGAGCCTCCCAAACAATTAGGAGAAAAAACAGTGTTGAATGTTTCATATATAAAACAACGTTCACAAACACTGCATTTTCGTACATATGAAAATTTGTGTGTAAGTTTATACGGATTATTGAGTTTGTAAAAGAAGCGGACTATATATATTTTGCAGATACCACCCGTAAAGGACCTTCGGGAGTTTTTGAGAAAACAAGCTCTTCGTTGTCAAGCTATATATTGCCACAACGGTACGAAACTGAATGTGATACCTATGGTTGCTTCTCGAGCCCAAGCCCTCAGGTATTCTTCGTTGTAAGCCGTTTTCCTTTTCGGGATTTGTTTTTTATTCGTAAAAAAGTTATTTATTGCGTCGATTCGCTACTAAAACTTTTTTATATATCTTCAGGTACTTGCACGTTAGATGGGGCATAAACTTGTCAAGTACTGTCGTTATCGTGGGAGATTACGGGGACACCGATTACGAATGTTTACGCGGTGGAATACATAAAACATTGGTGATAAAAGATGTTTGCAACGAATCTAAAAAACTCCATAACAACCGAAGCTATCCTCTCGAACATGTTATTACTTTCGATAGTCCTAATGTCGTTCTAGCCGACGGATGCAAGAAAAATCAACTAAGCGATGCGATGGAGAAACTAGGAACTCTAAAGGTCTAAATTCTTGCACAAAAGATTCTAGATTCGTAATCCCAGCCTGTATCTAGCTCGTAATTAACTTGATTACGAACTAGAAATTAAGTCTCGAGTTTGAGTCAGATATTTTCGAACAGAAAACAAAAACATACGCTGAAAAAACCGAGTCGATCGAGAGGTATCGAGGTCGTAAAAACATCTCATAGTTGAAGTAATTAGTGAGGTTAGCTTCTTGTTTTATATATAATTATGTATCGTTTCTATTTTTAGGAGGATGTGTAGAATGCTGTCGTTATAAATTATTGAAGGAACATTAAAAGTTTGTCAACCATATAATATAAGACTTTTTTGTCAAACACATTTTTTTTTATTAACCTGGATATCCAAACCGCTATGTGAGCCGACTAATCACAGGACGACCACCTGCTTTGTAGATAGCCCGGAGTCACCGCATTTGAATCTCCGTGACTACAATGGGATTTTTATTCCTCCTTGGATTTGAACATGAGATCTCTTGATATTTTTCACCTTTGAAGTCAAGCTTTAAACAATCAGGCATCACCCTTGTGGCTTGTCAAACACATTTTTACTTGCCTCTAAAACTTCCTCTGATGGCTGAATGATGTACAAATTGGATATAATTAGTTAAGAGTGAAATTAAGGAATGCAGTGGAAGTCCCATTTTTCTGTTTGAATTAAGACGTTATCAGAATCTTTATGGTCATACAGTTCATCTACGATGACTTCAAACTAGTTATATTTAGTTATCTAGAGGATCAGGTGCTATGTATAAACAATCAGATATCCAAATTTACTAAAAAAATAGATATAATTTTATAAAACAATACACATGAGCACACAATTTTAATGGATCACTTAATTAATTTCCTTTGAATTTTAGGCCATATGTACATCAACCCATTATAATTCATATCACATGACATGTAGTTATGTGGAGAAGATAGCTACTAAAAGCAATCTCTATAACCTTTTTTTTTAACAATGGGTGTTCGGTCAGTACTATATCTTGACTAATTCTACAGACTCTGGAGAACAATCAAGAAATTCTCAGTAACTTGCAGGACTTGAACATGTGACTTCTGAGAAAAATCTCTAAAACTCAAGTATTATCGTCAATTGAGCTAGCTTCACAAGGTTCTAAAACAAATTTATACATAATGGTTTGAGAATTAATATTAGTTTCTTTCGAGTTAAATCCTTTAAATTTCTTTGCTCGTATGTATCGTTCAAACTTGTTTAATAAAAAAAATTAAGTTATAAAATCAATAGCCATATATTTTATACAAAGACGTTACAATTAGTTATTAAAACTACGTCAGACAACTTAACTAGTTATATAAAGAGTCTTTGGCCTAGCAGTATTGTAACTTTGGCCTCCAAAAGTGAGGAAGGTATGTGAGTTTAGTTGTTGCATTTGTCGTATATAAATATTATATACTTTAAAAAAAAGTTAACCAGTTATATTCTTAAGAAACAAATTTTAAAAGTTTTATCAAATTCAATTATAATATTACTCAAATAATGTCTCTGGCATGCAGCTCGGTTGACAAAAGGGTAGACAACTTTGTTCAAATATAATACAGGTCCCGGGTTTGATCCCTCTTTGGCTAGCCTCAACTGTTGAGCAAGTAAAAAATGTGCATTCTCACATTGGTTGGTGTAGATACAGGTTTCATATGGAGTCGGTTCGGATTGTTAGTGATCAACTTTTTACCTGAATATTATTCAAATTACATATTGATAAATATCATAGGAAAAAGGTTATAAAAACCAAACTTTTATTGTGTAATATAATTATTCTTAAAAAACAATTAATTTTTAACGACAACTTTATAAAATATGGACAGATTGAATGATTCATAAGAGAAATAACTAATTTATGCTCATAAATATTTCAATTTTAATACTCATCATTGTAAAATAAATTAAGTATTAATTATAACAAATAATTGTGTTCTGTAATAATAATAATTACTTATTGAGTTTAAAATATTTAATCTTATTTTAAAAATTGTTTAAAACTGTTTTTTCTTTTTCAAAAAACACTTATCTGGTACTAGTATTTGATTTTTATTGAAAATACAGACTCCAAAACGTCTGATTCAAAAATTCAGTTTTCTTACAGACAAAATGTATATTAAATATTTAAATATTTTAATTAATTAAGAAAATAAACATTTTATGATACTATATATTTTCCAAACCTGAAAATATCGATAATTTAAAAATGCATTAAATACCATTTTTTGATTAATTAATAGAATAAAAAATTCAAAATAATTCAATCTTTAATTTGGTTTTTGCGAAAAATTAAGGCATTGGTTTTGTGTTTTATTTATTTTTAGAAATAATAATGACAGCCTGTAATTGCAATTATATTTGGTAAAAACATCATAAAAAATATTTTCTTAAAAAAAAAATGTTTCGGTTAAAAGACTCAACGTATCGAATTTTTATTTGACTTGTTATACAGAAAAAGATGGGAGCTTGAAGATCTTTCTCTAAAAAACCCTAGCTGCTGCTACCACCACCAGAATCATGGCAACAGATGGCTGGAAAAATGGAAACAGATTATCACCATTTTTGTACACAGCAATCTTTCTCATTCTCTTCTTCATTTGCCTCAATACCCAATTCGATTTCTTCACTTTTTCTTCTCAAAACACCCATTCAATTTCACCCTCTCCAGCGCCACCACCACCACCACCACCACCACCGACCAACCATGTAAGTATCAATGATCAGATTATGAATTATTCTCTCGTCATACATGTATATTTATATATATATATATATATATAATTATATGAAGTAATTGACGATATGGTTTTGTGTTTGTGGGATGATGGAGGAGGAGGAGAGAGTGGAGAAACGGTTGGCAAGGGCTCGTGTCGCCATACTTGAAGCTGGTCGAATGAGGAGTTATAAGATGTCATGGCGGTTAACTGATCGGACTACTTTCACTCCCAGAGGTCCCATTTACAGAAATCCTTACGCTTTTCATCAGTTAAGACTTCATTATTTTCTTTTCATAATTTCTATTTCATCTCATGCATACATATATATATATACACATACATATAAGCTTGATTCTATTTATCTTAGTAATTGCAGGTTTGAATAGTTCATGATTAACAGCTGTGTGTGTATACATATATGTCTGTATGTATATGTTGTTATCAAATGTTTAACTTGAAATAATATAGCTGAAGTGGGTTTGTCCAAATGCGTTTTTCATCGAAATATCGACTCAATTTTGTAACTTTCGATCATAAAAAAGTGGTAGAAGTTTCAATATTTCATATGGTGTTTTTCTGTTCTTTTTGGACTGAATTCAAAGTTATTCTGTGAACTGATGAGAAAAAACCATGCATGTGTCTCATTGTGTATACTTTTCAAAGTGTTTGATTTAATTTCTTAGGAAGGATGGGAGGGGACAAGTTGGTATGGTGAACTACTGGAACCAAACATGTGGTAATTCATCAAAGTTTTTAAATCTTCATGATCAAGATATTGATGTCGATCGATCCAAAGAAAAGTACACAATCAGTCTCGAAACAAACTTTTTTACTTTTTGAGATAGATGTTAGATATGCATACATTTTTTATCACGACCTTACTCCATATGGGATCTACTGTTTACTGTGTCCGCTTGATTTGTCATATTCGCTTGAAAGACTTTAGTTCATTGTAGTTTAAGATCAAACAAATATGACCATTGACGAAGGATCGTGTGAGAAGAGAAGTTATATATAGTGAGAAACGTAAGAAAAAATTTAAACATTTGATCACTTTTAATCTCATGCATACTCATGAATTGTGTTTTAGAGGGAATTGATCTGGTAAATTTCGTTGCACTTCGTTAGTGTTGACATTCAATTAGTGTTGATTCAAGAGTGAGAATCTCTTCTTATCTTATGTTTCTCACTTAAACCCAACCATATAACCATAAACATATATATAAGTTTGTGATTGATATATATTTTTATATAAATATGTAATTGATAAAAATGATATTTTATGGAAATGTAGTTGTTGAATTTAGCTTCAAAAATCAATCAAAATGATGATAAATTAATAGAGTTATTAACTAAAACACAGGAGTCACATAGAGATGGAGAAGATTTTCAAAGTATGGGCATACAAGGAAGGAGAACTACCCATTTTCCATGGAGGGCCTATGAACAACATCTACTCCATTGAAGGCCAAATTATGGATGAAATCGAGAGTCGAAAAAGCCAGTTTCTTGCTCGAAACCCTAATGAAGCCCTTGTGTTCTTCCTCCCGGTTAGCGTGGTTTCAATTCGACATTATCTTTACAAAAGTCGTAGTGATTACGATCGTAGAATCATCCAAGATGTTGTTACTGATTATATTGCGGCTTTATCCAACAAATACCCTTATTGGAATAGAAGCAGTGGAGCTGATCACTTCTTTGTTAGCTGCCATGACTGGGTATGTGACCATCGATCCAATAACTTTGTCCAACAAATACCCGACATTTGTTTTTATAGGACAATTTTTCAAATAGTATTTTATAAAGTTGATAATTAGACGCTTTATATTAAAGTCTCTTAAAAAACTTATTACGTCGTTAAAAAACGTCATATAAACTTTTTACACCACCTTTAGAAATGACACTTTATTTTTTTGGTCCTATAAACTAAGTCCTATAAAGAGGTCTATTAGGACACTTAGAATTTGAGAGTTTCCTATAAAACCGATTTTATTGTAGTGAATCATACCAATTAAGCATATTTTTGGTTGATGTTGATCAAGGTGTGTTTGGGGTCTGGATGAGCGATTGAGCGAGACTGAGTTAGACGGGTATACGTAAAAGAGTTGTGGTATATTTTAAGCTTTTAACTTGAAATGGGTAGTTTAATAATCTATCAAGTCTGTCTCATCTTCAAATTTTTGTTTCACCTATTTTGATGGCATAGAAAAAATGTATCTTTGTCTCGCTCTGTCTTTATCTTGTAACAATCTAATTGTCACACCACACATTAGACAACAAGTTACGTACTATATTGTATTGTCCATCGTACTAAACGCACGTTAATTGTCCTTTTTACAATGATTGTTTTTTTTTAGGCACCGGATGTTTCAGCGACGAACCCTAAACTCTACGAACACTTCATCAGAGTGCTTTGCAATGCCAATAGTTCCGAAGGTTTCCAGCCAGAAAGAGATGTCTCCTTGCCGGAAATCAACATTCCTTACTATCATCTAGGACCACCCCTCGTCGGACAACCACCTGAAAACCGCTCAATCCTTGCATTTTTCGCCGGTGGAAACCACGGGCATGTGAGAAAGTATTTGTTCGATATCTGGGAAGGCAAAGATGAAGAAATTAAAGTCCTTAATTACCTCCCAAAAACCCTAAATTACTCTGATTTAATGAGTAGGGCAAAGTTTTGCTTGTGCCCTAGTGGGTATGAAGTAGCAAGCCCAAGAATAGTGGAATCAATCTCCGCCGGTTGTGTTCCGGTGATTGTTTCCGACCATTATGTGTTACCGTTCAGTGATGTTCTTGACTGGAGCAAGTTCTCCGTTGAAGTTCCGGTGGCAAAGGTACCGGAAATCAAGAAAATCTTGGAAGCGATTGGAATGGATGAGTACTTGAAATTGCAGAAAATGGTGATGAAGGTGCAAAGACATTTCATAATTCATAGACCATCAAAACCATATGATTTGATAGATATGGTGTTTCATTCAGTGTGGTTAAGAAGGCTCAATGTAAAATTATCATAATTTCATCTATTAATTTATGTTATTGTTATATTTTTTTTATTTAAACTAGAAGCATATATATATACCTCGTGCAATTAATAGAGCGAGATTATCTTGAATTTCATGTTTTGTTTTATTTTTATTTTTTTATTGTTTTTATAATCGCTTTTATATGATTTAAGAAATAGGATAATATTTTTATATTTAAATAACATATAAATTTGAAGTTTTAATCAAAAAATTAAAAAGAAAATATAGATATTAGAATCATATTAACAATTTTAAAGACCTCATTTTATTTTATAATTTTTTATTATAGTTTAATTTGGTTTTAGTAAACAATTAATTTTTTAAGTTTAATTAATATAATGTTTTCTCTTATAAAGATAAGTTTTAGTTTAACGGATTTAATAATATAATATTTTTTATAAGAATAATAATAATTAAGTATTCTGTTAGAACTCAATGATTATCCTAATTATATTTTAGATTTTTTATATTTAAAATTAGATATTTATCTAATATTTGATTATATTTATAAATGCATATAAGAGGATTAATACTTCAGAAAGAACTTAAGAAAAAAAATGGAAGAACTCATTTAAACTATTAAATTAAAATGATTGGTTATAAAGTGGTTATAACCACTTTTCAAATAAATAAGAACATCTACGAGAGAAGTGAGTCAAATTCTAGCACAAAACAAATACACATATATAAGTTTATTTTTCAACAACTAAGGGGGTGTTTGGGATTGTTTATATTTGAAACAACTTATATTTTTCTACAAAAACATTTATCAACTTATTATAAGTCAGAAGAGTTTAACTTTTTCAAAAACTCCTTATTACCGGTTTGACACTGGTATAAGTTGTTTATCCAAATACTCAAAAATATTTATTATAGGTGACACACCTAAATAAATCAATAAGTTGTTTTTATAAACAATCTCAAACACCTCCTAAAATCCAACAATTGCAAGATAGGAGAGTTTGAGTACTTTTACAATATAATTGTTTTAATTAATTGTTGATTTTTTTACAACTAACGAGTACAAGTGCTTATCAAAGAGGTAGGATCTCATCTAAAGGGTGAGACTCAGACAAGTGCTTTGACATCTGCTTCTTGGTTTGGAGAAATTACGATAGGGACATGGGTGTTATAAGAGTCACCATCTTCACTTACTTTATTGGGTAGTATTTTCTCGATCATCAAAATGGAGGGTTGGTAAGCATATTTTATTTGATAAACACTTATCAAATAAATGATTTTATTTACCAAGTAAGACTTTCGGTCATTATTATATCTCTTATCGAGTAAGATTTTTGATCATTGACAATCTCACTCAGTAAGATAACTGATATTGAGGCCTAGTAAGCGCTTACTTGGTAAAAGTTGGTAGATATTGAGGTCTAGTAAGCGCTTAATGGATAAAAATTGGTAAACGACCCCTAAGATTTCAATCGAAAATCAAAACCTAAGACTCAAATACTAAACCCAAAATTTTAAGCCAAAAACATCTCAAAATGGTGGTATTGTGTTGCTTTGCTGGGGAAGAAAACGAGGGGGCATGGTTGTATAATTTTATCGAGTTTTTTTTAATTCCAAATGTTTGCTCATGTTTTCAAGTGAAACGAAGTTAATGAATACTTTAATTCCTCATTGGGGCCAAACACATTGGATCCCAACCAAATTATAAAATATTAAAGATCTTGATATAGTTTCGAAACTCGAATGACAATGCACAAAATTTAAGTAAACCACAATCATAATTTATATAATTATGTAGACTCAATTACAACCCATTAAGATAACTCGCCAAACCCACAAAACTCAAACCCGTATTTTCATCTAAATCACGATACAACAACGATGTTGGACTTTCATGGACAATTAGGTTGATTTTTTTACCAAATTAAAACCGTTTCTTTTTGCATTTTTTCATAGGTATTAAGTCTATCGATCACTTAACATAAGATTTTGACAACTATATCAAAGGATTAGCACCTAAATAAAGTAATCATAGTGACAACGGGTTTTGAACCACATCACCTCCGTTCAAATATGATCTTATAATCGAACATACATAAAAAACAGAGCCTACATACCTAATAAATAGTCGAACTTAGCATAGAAAATTACCTCAATTCGACGATATACTCAGGAACCCTAACTTCACTTCTCGGTCGAATTTCGCTTCAATTCGTGCTCGATTTAAGTAAATATACTGGGGATTTTTCCCTAGATTTAATGACGATTACCATGGGCAGATCGTTGGGCTGTATATATGGACGACCTGCATGGATTTTTCGCACAAAGTTGGCCGTGCAAAACGGGATTCATCCCAATCTTGAAATTTCAAATGTTTTTGAATTTAACGGTACAAGCCCCTGTGGTTTTGTTATTCCTAATTTGGCCCTCAAACTATGTTATATGGCATTTCTACACAATATATACATATGACATTTTTTTCGACTAAATTTGAACTTAACCAGGCAACCCTTGTAAATTCAGGTGCATGATACACATCACTTACCCTCTCAGTCGGAATAAATATGTTCTCAAACCTTCTGCCCTAGCGACCATTGGCGATAACGATAACGGTAACAGTTCTAAGGTAGCGAACTTTCTTGTCGGGTAAGTCCAATGTATATCCTTGAGCAACCGCTACTATTTAAATTGAACACTTGTTTGTTTTGCTATTGCATTTTGTATTTTATTTTATTCCCAGTTTCATATATAAGTCACATTTTCGTAGGATACATACATACATACATACATTTATGAAGTCATCGTGGAATTGGGATGTTATACTTCATCGACAAATTATATTCCTCCTATGTGCTAAAAAGAAGCAATACAGATCAATCCGAATAATTTGTTAAAATTTCAGAGTAGAAGATATTGAAAAATGCAATAGAGCTTTCTAAGCATGAAAAATTTACCATGTTCACTCAAATAACCAAGAAAACAAATGCCCATGCATCACAAAAGTGCATGAGGCGGACAAGAAACACTGAAGTAGAGTCAGATTCATGAAATTGGAGATTTTTAATTCAAAACCCTAGAATTGGAGTTACCAAATCATTTGGATCTGATCTTCACCTTAGACAAGTAGGAAGTGCAAACCCGTGGCACATAAACACCAGAATGATATACACGATCACCAAAAGAAGAAATACCAAGGCAACCCTGCATTTAAAGTCCAATGTGAGAAAAATGACATATGAGGTTTATTCACATTCTGATAAGGTTTTTTAGAATAAGAGAAAATGCTTAAAGTAAATAAAGAATTTATAAGAAATACCGTACTAAAAGTATTAGAACTTCATAAATCATACTTTTATTTTACTTAGGGGTGTTCACCAAATGCTTACCGACAAGAATCACCATCCTCACTTACCTTGTTAGCTAACGTTTCTAATGGATTGTTTGTAAGTATCTTTTACCCACTAAGCCTTAATTGGATAAAAGTTTTCTCTCTCACTTACCAGGTAAGAACCTTTGTTGTTGTGATGCCTCTTACAAGGTAAGATTATCAGTCTTTGTCATGCTCATTCGTTAAGGTAAATGACTCGGTGAGCGTTAGGTAAACAGGCCCTTAACGTGCCCTTAATACTCTAAGCTATTAAGGAGAAATTGCTATTTAGCCCTGTCCGCCCTTTCTTCTCTTTATCTCTCTCTGTATAGTTTTATTGTTTTAAGTTTATAATTTTTATGAATTTTCGTTCGTTCATCCTTCTAAAAGACCAAAACCATACCTCCCATATCTCCACATATTCGTGGGAGATTGGGAGATAATTTAGGAACAAGGTAAGAGGGCAGCCAATATACCTTTAAAGAGTTGCACCCCCTAAGGATTATGGTTAGAGAATTAATAGTCATCAACAAAATATGAAAGCATGTAGGGTTAGCAAATAGAATACAAAGAAAAAAGGTATAGTTCAAAGAAATTACATGAGCTTGACATTTTTCCACCACATTGTATTTCTGAATCTTCGAGTCTGTTTCTTGAAACGGAACGTATTAGTTTGCATATTGGCAGTTTTATCGACAAGTGACTCCAAGCGATCACCCCTCTCTAGAACTTTGTCGATATTTTGTATCATGACATTTCGTACCTGTTTATAACATCACTATCAATAAGCATGATCTAGAAGTTAGGACCCCGTTATACAAATCAACCGTTTGCCTTTGCAGAGACACATATGCTTGCAATCACCAGCAGATTTTCAGATTCTCATGCAAGAGGAAGCAATATAATAAGCTAAATTTCATCTTATTTATTGGAAGATCAAAGAGGCAATGACCTACACATATATAAAGAATACGCCATTGATCCCCCAAAAAGTATGACATTTGATTACATACTTAATAGAAGTATCCTACATATGACGTTTAAATATCTATAATACCAATGTCGTCTGGTGATTATTAATCTAGAAAAAAAAATCATATTGAAATTTATTGACTAAAGACCATTAACTAATTGTGCATAATTTGAAATTTCTTGCATTTTTTTCACCAAAACCTGACCATGTACCATGGTTGTTTTTTAACGACTAGATAACTTTGGATGGTGTCTTTGCTTTTGATAAATACATTTATTATTTTGCAATGAAATCATGATAAATGCAACTCTTGAAATTCACTTGCAATTCTTTAGACTCAACGTAGGAGCTACGGGTTGGATTTTTGAACAAACACTTGCAAAAAAACCCTGATATTTGTTTTTTTTTATGTTAGAATCTTGGCCAATTTTCCCATCCCCTACACCATGATCTTTAATCATATAGAATGAATATATGTTTTGAGTTAAGAGTTCTAACTGACCTGACTCATTTCACCTTTCAGACGGTTCATCCTATCTGCATTGGGATCATTTGAATAATACTCCATTTGTTGGCTCAGAACCCTTGAAAACTCATCATTCATGCCATAAGCCTGGGCAGATAGGACTGCTCGACCATAAGTCCTAGCAAATCTTTGATGAATGTCTTCAAGAAATGCAAAAGGAATTCGTCCTGTAAAATATGTACAAATGTTACCAATATTTGCCATATTGTGAAAACCATTCATTAATCTCCTTCAAAAGCATTGCTAACTTATTTTGATATTTACTATACAACTATAGCCTATATAGATTGTTATGGGGATATCATGTCACCTTCAGATTATCTCTAGAGTCCTAAATAGTTGCTTACTTCCAAGGATGGCTAGATTTGGAATTTTGACTGACCTTGGGCTCAATCTATCTACAAATGATAGCAAACCAAATTCGATGATGCAATTTATTTTAAGTTCTTGCAATTACAACTTCTTTGAATTTTGGGAACCCAACATGATGAAACAGGGTTGAGCTCTTAAAGCCATATATGCAATCAGGATCACGTGACTCATGTTTTCAAGTTCAACACTGAAAGAATGCATAATCTGAAATGGATCAGTTGGAATTTTTAAGTTAACTGTAGAACTGGAGTTCTATACATAGAAAGAAGACGAAATAGATAACATATCACCGTATGAAATACGTTTTTCAATTATATATTTGAACTAAGATATCTATAATTTACATAATCATGCTCTCGTAATCATATGAACTATATCATATTCGTCCAATTTTATTTGAAATAACTAACATAGTCATCAATTAACAGTTGAGATGAGAAACATTTTCTCGTTAAATTGTTTTCTCCCATATCATTTTGTCACCAACAGATCATTTATGTTAGTTAATTTGATTAAAAGAATGATCTAATTTATATTAATATCGAAGGAGAAGCATCTAATCAATAAATCAGTTTGGTGTGAACATTCAATTGAGAAAGGCAGAAAAGTGCAACGACTTTTGTGTGTTTGCCTGTAAAAATTTACTTGCATAATGTCATTAGGTTTCAGTTTCAAAATAACAGCTGTAAATCAAAAAGGAAAGTGATCCACCATATAAAATCATCACTCATGATTATGTCATAAAGTTCATGATAGTTCCATTTCTAACTTTATTAGCAGAATTACTGAATCTCCAGATCAAATTTGGATTTTACAAATACATGAATCACTGTGAACCGAGGACTGACAATCAGATTTCAAATTATACACAAATTAAACAGCCTAGGCAACAATGCCGCTCTAAATAAGAACCCTAGATTATCCAAATCTTATCAGATATGCAATAGAAGAACATGTCTAGCTTCAATTTCAATTTCAGTTGACAGAAAAATGATACTGCGATCTTGTCTAAATGAAATCACATGATCACAACCTTCTAATAGAATTGCAAAATACACATATAATGAACTAATCTTATAACAATTAAATGATTTTTGAAGCAAACAGACAGAACATAAAATCCAGAGATGCGATTTTAGCTTACTTCCGGCAACGTCATCGGCCATACAGAGAATCGTGAGGCCATCAGTACGCTTAACATGAAAAATATACCGATCTTGCGAGTACGAAACATTCATATCGTTGTTTCCGGGTATTTTCTCGAGAATTTGCCTGGCTATGGTGCTGGCATTCGTCGACGTCCCACTGTATTCCGCCAAAACAACAGATCCTCTGGCCACCAGCGTGTAAAGAATTGTCATCTCTGGCAGTCAACCTCTAACCTTACAATATGCTGATAAATTTGATCAACCAAATGTATTACAGTGATCGATAGGGAAATTATGGGGTTCTTTGGCAAGAATTCAGTGGAATTTGGGATTTGATCGACATTTGGGACGGAGAGAGGAGATCAAAAAGTGCATGGAAGCAGCTTCTTTCATGTTTGTGTTAATGTGAGACTGAAAAAGGGAGTACGGGGAGTAGTTAATCTGGACCCACCAAATATGGAAAGCAATTCCATTTCTTTTTGCAAAATATATAATTATATTTTTATTTATTTTTTGAATTGGTCAAAAGAAGCATCCGAGTCTATTGTTATTAATATTTTTTAATTATTTAAAAAATTATATTGTATTTTTTATTTAGTCTAAACTTTTTCAAGCGCCAAATCCAAATTTTTTTACCTTATAACATTAAATAATTATTATAATATAAAATAAAATGATTTTTTTACTATAAAAAAATAATAATTATGGGATTAGCGGTTGGCACCGCTAGTTGCTTTGTAGGTCAGCGCTCACATTAATTATTTTGGAAGAAAAGAGGAAAAGATCCGCAGTAAGACAATTAAGGGGTCGTTTATCAAACGTTTATTTGGATACGTGCTTATTAAGTAACATTACATTCGGATGAATATGGTAAATACCATGAATCTTACCCGGTAAGAGCAAAGGCAAGTATCGAGAGTCTTACCTGGTAAGTGAGAGCGATGACTCTTACCACGGTTAACACTTACCGGGTAAATTGTTACATTTGATACCATTTTGGTGGATTAAAATCTTACATAATAAGCAAGTAATAATGTTGAGGTAAAACTTACCCGGATAAATGCTTGGTAAACGGCCCTTAAGACATCTCGTTGAAGTGAAGACATTTGCACACTTTAGGCGATATTTGAGATAAGATGAAAGAGGAGGGATTTGAAGATATGGTGGTCGAGGACGCAAAGAGGACTATGTGTCGATAGTCTAATATTCTATTGGGAAGGGGTTAGGGTTTAGATTTTTCTTGGTTGGGATTGCCTTTATTTTTGTAACATGCTTATTGAAATAAATAACTCAAGTAATTCGTCAAATAGGTAAACCAATATTTCATTTTACTCCCTATATGAGAATATGTACGCATAATGAGTGAAATGAAACGGCTAATAGACAGTCACCAGAGTTTTTATTAACCAATATCAGATTTGTACAACCGTGTAAAATTTGCATTGTATCATTATGAAATTTGGACAACTACCAAAAACATGGTTCTTCAATACCGATGGTGGAGATCGTGATTGAAAGCTTTTACACGGGTCAAGTTTAGGTTTTATGAGTTTGAAGCGATTTTTGTTGTTTTCATATGCAAAGAGTTATTATTCATAAACGTTTGTTGATGCATTTCTTTCTAGTTCGTATTTGTGGTTTGGCAGTAGTGGGACAGTCTCTTCGATAGCTTTTACTTCTTTGTATTGAGGAGATTACTTCATGTACATTATTTGTTCGTATGATGTATATCCTAACTAGAAATTACTTTTTTATAAGATCAACACAAATAAGAAAGAAATAATTTTATGTATTCCGTCGAGACGTTTATATTTTAAGAGGTGCTGAAGTCTGAATTATGAAGTCTTATTTCACTTCTGATTGATAAAAGATGGTGCTGAAGTCTGAATTCTGAAGTCTTATTTCACTTTTGATTGATAAAAGATGGTGCTGAAGTCTGAAATCTGAATCAATAAGACTTTTTGTTTCTATAAATTGATAAATGTCTGGAATTGTTTAAATTGTCCATTTTACTCATTAAAATATTATAATTGAACTTATATATAATTTATACAATTTCACATGTTTATTCATCATCTTTATGAAATTTACATCTAAATTATATAATTAGCATTCATTTAACCGAAAATAATGTCATTAATGGTATTTAACACATTTAAATCCTATTAAAATACATCGATTAAGAAAGATGAAGATCAATTTGGTAAGGATCGATTGAAGAATGATTGATTAAAGTTAATCGATTAAGAAACGTTATTGCTAAGGGTTCGGAGAATAATAAAAAGCAAATAAGAGGTTGGTTTACCTCTTACCATATAAATAGACAAAAAAACTTAAACACCTCTAAAAAATTAAAAAAAAAACAGTTTAAATGACTTTATCTCTTAACAAATCAGATATAAAAGATAGATAAAAGTTTTTTTTTTTTTAAAACAAACAATACTTTGACTATGAATAAGTGAGGGTAGGTGTGGGAGAGTATTATTACCCATGTGGGTGATAGGCACGAAATTTAAATAATAGCTTTACAAAACAGGATTTTCCATATGCATGATGGAGATTTGGATTCGTTGGTTGGTTTTAGGCGTTTTTTTTTAATTTGAAGGGTCATTTACATTTATCAACTTCATATAAGAAAATTAGTTTTTATGACAAAATTATAACTTTTACTTTTTTTAATAAACCTAGATATTTAATCCGTTATGTGATGCGACTAATTTCAGGGTGACCATCCTCTTTGTAGGTAGTCCAGAGTCACCGCATTTGAACCTGCGTGGTCACAAGAGAATTTTTATTCCTTCTTGGATTTCAACCTGAGACCTCCAGACATTTTTGACCTTTTGAGCTCAAGCTTAAACCAATCAGACACAATCCTTGTGATTATTATTATTTATCTTTTACGTGAAATAAACCGACCAAAGAGATTACAGAATATGAATAAAGATGGATATATGATTACTAGTTGTGTACTTGTGTATTATAACATGATGTAATTTTTTTTTATAAACCGAAATTGAAAAATCAATATATTTGAAATTAATGTTTGAATAAAATGGAAATATATCATTATTGATGTTAAATTAAATATTATAAAAATAATCATTTTTTTGTTATAATTTATTTAATTCAAAATTTTATTATAGTGTATTACAAAGTTAATCCTTAGGATTTGTTTAAAGTATCGTTTTCGTCCTTTAGATTTGGATATTGTAAGAACCATCATTTGGGGTTTTCTATCATTAAGGAAACCATCCATGATCATAAGAGTCGTTAGTTGTTGCCGTTAAGTGCTCTCGAGATGTGCGGGTATTTTGGTCTCTTGACATTTCTTATTACAAAAAAGTAACGTACACGTCTTTTAAGCTCGTGTACAAGTTGTTAATATATTTATTAGTTGTGTGCCAGCGCAATGCGGCGGGAGCTATAAATTTTATCGATTTTGAAGTTCAACTGGTTTTATAAGATAAGATTTAACGATGATATGAGTTATACTTGGTCTTTACATATTAATACAATTTGAATAAATAAGAGTTATGGTTCCAATTACAGACTATCGATGAAAAAAATTGTATGACAGTTTAAAATCCAATATATTTAAAATCCAACATATTTAAACAACTCCACAAATGTGTTTGATTTACACCAAAAACAAAGAACCAAGAAACTTGAGTTTTAAGATAAACACTCAAAACCAATAAAGAAAACTACAAATTTGACAGATCATAATCCATGAAAAGACAAAAAAAGATGGGTTTTAGAATGAAATTTCAACTGTTTACCCTCTTTCTTGTCCAGAAACTCAGATTAATGTTGAATTAATACATGTATATTTATATATATATATATATATATATTTCAAAAAAACCCAAGAACATATTAATTCAGAACATATTATACAGTACAATTTGGACAGCCTAACCTCAAAATATATAGTATATATATAAATAAATAACTATAAAAGTATAAATCATAAATATTAAAAATATTTTTTCACAATGCACAAGGTTGTAAAAGAAATATACCCTATATATATATATATATATATATATATAATTAAGTCAAAAACTATTCAATATTGGGCTCATTTCGAAGGTATTAACGAGACGATTATAATGGTGTAACTTGTTAAAATAAAAATGTATTTTTTTAAACATGTTTTAATTGATATACGATTATGTATGTTAATTTGATAAAAGTTTAAAATGAAAAATTTAAAAGTAAAAGACGTAAAATAAATTAATTAACTAATTATAGGAGTATAAAGTGTAAATTTAAAATTATAATTAAAAAAAAATCGGTTCAATGTGAGAGGGTGAGTGTATGTGAGGAGAGGAGGGGGTGAAAAAGTGAAAAAGTGATGTAAGGGTAGTATAAAGGGTATCTTGGTCATTTAGTATTTTAAGACTTTTGCTAAATTTGTTTAATAAGATAGTATAGATAAATAAGAGAAAACTAAGAGGTTGTTTAACAAACGCTTGCCGTGTAAGCGCTTACTAGCAAGACTTACCACCCTTACCTCCTTATCAGACAACATTCTCGGCCATCAAAACAAATTGTTGGTAAGCACTAACCAAGTAAAAGTTTACTCTCTCATTTACCAAATAAAAGTTATGTATCTTATTAGATAAAATTATTAATCCTTGTCATGTTTACCCGGTAGGGTAAGTGACATTCGGTAAGTGCTTACCTAATAAAATTTTGGTAAATGACCTCTTAAAGGTCGTTTACCGAACGCTTACTAGGTAAGCGTGTATTAGCACGAGTCACCACCCTTACCTTCTTACTTGACATTCTCGATCCTTAAAATGAATTGTTGGTAAACGTTTCTTACTGATAAGTGCTAATCTACCCTCGTTTACCAGATAAAAAGTTGTCTCTTACCGAGTAAGATTATTAGTCCCTACTATACTCACCTGATAGGGTAAGTGACACCTGATAAACGTTTACCCAGTAATTATGGGCGAAAACCAGAATTCTCAAAAACCCCACGAACAACTTTGTTATTTTACTCTATTTTAGATTACAAAATAAAGATATTATTTATTTATAATTTTAGTGATGAACTTTTTGTCTTTTTCTCTTGAAAGAAATTATAATGACATATTTTTATTTTTGCCCTGCGTTTTTATATTGTATATGGCTAGGGGTGTAAATGACGCGAGTCGAGTTCGAGTATCACTATACTCGACTCGAACTCGAAACCTAATTTTCAAGCTTGAACTCGATTCGAAAACTTGCAAGTAGTAAAAATCAAAGCTCGACTCGAACTCGATAGCTATTTGTCAAGCTCAAACTCGAACTCAAATTCGAATCAAGCTCGAACTACAACTCAAATCAAGCTTGAACGAACTCGAATCAAGCTCGAACCAAACTCATCCATTGAAATTTATGAGATTTTAGGGTCTTTATTTTATTAAATTTAAACTTAAAGGTGTTCTTTAGTTTTTAAAAAACTAAAGGAGTTAACTTTAATCTAACAAAGTTAGAAATTACATTCATCCTCCTCTCTTTTTATAACATCTTTTCTTCCTTCTTTCACCATCTTTCTTCCAACATGGGACAATTTCACTAACCTTTTTTTTTTATAGTTTTTCTTTGTCTTTTTTTTTAATTATGATTTTAATAAAAAAATAATTGATTAATTTTTATAATTAAAAAATGCATAATTTTGTTTAAATATCTAAAAATATAAGACATTTGAATCATTTATATTTTACAAATTTTATCATAAAAACTTATCATATTTTAAAACCAATTATATATAAAATAATCAAGTATCTCACGAGGTTTTCGAAGTATTGGGTAGCTTGACTCGAGTTGTTAATACGTTAAGTCGAGTTCGAGTCGAGTGTTGACCTAGTTTTCACCGAGTCGATCTCGAGTAGCTCGCGAATTGTCTCGTACACCCCTACATGTGGCATCCCGATTGTATTCGAGGTCTGCTCCTCTTTTCACACACCGTTGAGCATGCATACGAGGAAACGAGGCATGCATGTGAACAAAATAAGTTTAAGAGTAAACTATAAATTTGGTCTCAATGGTTCAAAAATAATTTTTTTTACGATTTTAAAATTACAAGATGACTATCATGATTTATAAAAACATCTGGATTTTGTTCTTCTCTCTAACGGTCGTTAAAAAAAATTCCATTAAATGAAAAACGTTTTTCCTCTTTTTATCATTTTTTTTGTGTTTTATCCAATAGAAACCCATAAGGACCAAAACCATAAAATTGATTTTGATTGAGTAAAAAACAAAAAAGACGATAAAAAAACGAAAATAGCCCTTATTAACTGGATTTTTTAACGGCCATTGAAGGGAGGGACCAAATCTGGACGTTTTTACAGACCGTGATGGCTATTTTATAATTTTGAAAATACAAAGACAAAAAACGTTATTTTCAACAAACAATGAGGACCAAATCTGTAGTTTACTCTAAGTTTAATCATCACTTAAATATTTTTAATATTTAAGAAAAAATATTTCTGAATTACATGTTTTATTTTCTTTATTTTCGTTTATCTCTGTTTTGCATGTTTTATTCTCATTCTATAGTATAAATTACATGGTTTTTGTGTATGTTCCTAATGTGTGTGCGTCTCATGCATTTTCTTACCTTTTTGTACGTTTTATTCTAATTCTATAGCTAAAAAGAGTTGTAAGTTGCTCATGTCCGCGAGTGATTTAGATGTTTGGCCACGAGCAAGAGGAATTCAGAATTTTGACAAATTTGCACTGCTCGCGGCCACAAGCATTTAAAACGCACGCCTGTGAACGACACCGGATGCCCCCAAAATATGTTTTTAGCTAGGGTTATTTCGATCATTTGGGTCTGGATATTTAAGCTTTTTGGTGCTTTGTTTTAGGAATTAAACCTATATCGTACATTTTACCATTTTGAGGTCTTCCTTTTTAGATTAGATTTTCAGCTTTATTTGTAGACTGGAGCTTACAAACTCTGATTTGCAGTTATGGTCATGGATTGAACTTGATTTTAGGAATAAATCTATGATTAGAGTGTAATTGCATCTCTTTCTTCCTTTTATGCTTTGTGTATTTTATTGATTCATTTTTTTTTTTTTGGTAAGGGTGTCTGGGCCAAAGCCCGACTAATCCCCGACAAATTTGGAGGCTAAACATGGTCCCACTTAAATGTCGCCAACACTCCCCTCCCAGGGCTCGAACTCGGGTTTATGACTATGTCATGCCCAAGCCTTTACCACTAGGCTGGAAGGTCTTTGACTTTATTGATTCATGTTTGTAGCTTAGATCTTTGAGTTTTCATTGTTGATTTCAATTTTCTGCAACCATTTGGTTCATAAATCTAGATTCTTTAAGAAATTTCATGATTTTTGCTTTTTTCTTGGTTTCAATCTTGCTTATATTCTAAAATAGATATTATAGATTCATTACGTTGTTCTTCTTCAAATTTGGGTTAGAGTTCATATTTCTTAGATTAGGTTTTATTGTTGATTTAGAGATTGTTTACCAAACACTTAACGGTAAAATTCAGCACTAACACTTATTTGCTAAATAAGATTTTAATCCACCAAAAGGGCAATATATGCAATAATTTACCCGGTAAGCACTAATTATGGTAAAAGTCGTCTCCCTCACTTACCGGGTAAGACTCGTGGTCATTGTCTCACTCTTACTAGGTAAGATTCTTGGTCCTAACAATATTCATCCGGGGTAAGCACTTACCCGAGTAAATGTTTGGTAAACGACACCTTAATGTTTTTGATATTCTAGATCTAGAGTTTATGTGTTTTATCTTGTCTAAATTGTTTTCTTCATAAAGTAGCTCTTGTTTTTATCATTTTATCAGTTTAATATCATGTTTTTTTTATTCATGTCTAATTGATTCATAGTTTTAAGTGAATATTGATAAGGACTTGATTTGTATCAGTTAGTTGTTTTAATATACGGTTTCCCGATAAAATGGTTGTTTGATTAGCCGACTAACGGAAGCTAGAGAATTTTAGATATCTTAGAGTAGAAATTTCATTCGGTTCTTGTTTTAGTTGTTACTCTAGTCTTACTTTCTCCTTAGTGTAGGTTAAGTAATTTATTGTGTTATTTGATTTCTAGTGCTAATCTGATCTTTGATAATTGATTACGCAAACTAGCTAATACCATGAGTAAATATGTGCTTATTCCCTTGTCTCTTTGTGTTCGACCTGTATGCTATAACACCGTACGCGTTCGATTACAAATGATTTTAAAACTCAAACAATCTCACCATGTATTTGGTTTTGGCCTTGGCCCGCTTTTAACTTGCCTAGCTTTTAACAAGCTTTTTGAAATATAAAATACAACATATGTAAAATGTAGATTAAACCACAAGGGTGGTGCTTGATTGGTTTGAGCTTGGGCTCCAAAGGTCAAAAATGTCAAGAGGTCCCAAGTTCAAATCCAAGGATGAATAAAAATCCCCTTGTGGTCACGAATGTTCAAATGCGATGACTCTGGGCTACCCGCAAAGTAGGTGGTCTCCCTGGGATTAGTCGGCTCGCATAGCGGGTTGAATATCAAATAAGTAATGATATACAAGGGTGGACCTATTAAGCCCCAAGCAGGTCTCGTCCACTTGTTTAACTTACTTTTGTAAGTAGAGTTCTTTTGGGGTAAGAAAAGTTACCTCCATCCACTAAACTTTGAAAGATGCTTCGGAATATTAGAAAGTATAAGAAACATCAAACAAAAAAATAGCTCGAAATCAACCAAAAAACCTCAAAACGACGGAATTCTATTAAGAAAAACTTTGGTCGAGTTTGTGGACCTTTGATCCGCCTTAAAGATACATCCACTCAGCAAAAATCATAGGTCTAACACTGATGACATAGAATTCCATATCTTGTATTTTGTCAAAATAACGAATGGATGAACACATCACTTTTGTATTAGCTCTAAACATGAATCCAATTATAAAAACCAGTCATGTTTTTTTAACGTCAAATATCCATCCAATGCTGGTCTTGATGAGGTCGAGTCCTACGAAAACCTAGCTACCGTGCTTCTATACCTAATCGATCTTTCTTGTAATGCACAACAAAGTCTTTCTTAACCGATATATGAATTCATGCTTATGTAATAAACTAGGAGCCTTTTAGCATTTCCTTTGTTAGGATCGATGTGTGATCAAGAAATCAATTAAACAAAGAACAAGGTTTCGGCTGAATGCCGCCAACCATCGACATATTGGACAATACATAATTGAGATTACAAGTTTACAACAGAAAAGGTAAAATTGGAAATACAATAGATAACCTAACAATATTTTACGTTAATAACATAAATAGTCCCTAGACCATACATATGAGTACGATAACATCCGTCTGAAGAGGTTCTAATCACTGTTCGGCTAGGTTCTCTTCCAAAGGCAACGACTCATTTTACCAAGGCGTATCTATGTAGAGAGGGGAGGAGGGGGGGGGGGGTTAGCTCTCATGTTGTACCCTTGAATTGTCCCAACATAGTTGGAAAAATTTACACATTTGATTTGGTATGTGACGTCACAGGGTATCGTGATTGGAAAAACTGAGAAGTTAAATAGCATATGAAAGCTTATATTAATGTTTTGATGATTAACAATGATGAGACACAAAAAAATGTAATTGTAAATCGTTGAAATTGAATTTATAATGATTTATATTGTATTATGTAAATTATTAACAATTTTTATTTCATATGATATTATAATAAAATAATTTTTGTCACCATCGAAAATTTTTTGTGCCCCATGCAAGACCAATCATCTAGATCATAGGCTCAACCATTTTAAGAATAAGCTCTTGGATTCCCTTCAAAAATACTTATGTGCCCTTGGGATTAAGATCGTAATGCATGATTTGTGGACGTTGTATGTAAATTAACTCATAAACGGTTCATGATAAACCCAATTGGGACCACCAAGCAGACGTCGCGACTTCTATTGAAAACAAAAAGAATTTGAATTCCTTATTTAAAATGTTTTGATAATTAATAAGAAAACGTATAGAGAAATAAAAAATCGTTCAATATTTAAATAATTCCCTACTCATCCTTTGAAAATATAACAAATAAAATCTTGAACTCTACTTTTCTTGCTTACTTTTATTTTTTTATAAAAAATACGATAAATAAAACCTTAGATTTTAATTTTATTGTGCAGAAAACTGTTGCTTCTATCAAATCAGTCCTCATGCCAAAATGACAACCTTTTGTACAAAAGAAAGTTGGAAAATATGTTTAGATAAGTAAATTATGAGTACGTTTATCAAATGTTTATTTGGGTAATTATTTATCAAGTAATATTATTTTACTGGATAAATATAGTAAGGACTAAAAATCTTACCCAGTAATAACGAGATAAAGATCAAGAGTCTTACTCGGTAAGTGAGGGCGACGACTCTTACCACGGTAAGCACTTACCGGGTAAATTATTGCATGCGATGTCATTTTGATGGACTAAAATCTTACATAATAAATAAATAATATTATTAAATTTTAATGGTAAACACTTACAGGATAAGTATTTGGTAAACAACTTCTATGTCTAAAACATATATATGATACTTTCATTTAATTGTCATTTTAAATAATATACATTTAAAACGCAGTCAATGTATAAAATTCTTCTATAGATTTTCTAAATAATAGAACCGAAATTAAAACGCTTCTTGAAAACATGTTTCCAAAAGTTAATTATCAAAAAATCCATAACCATGGGACGGAACCGTTTGTTAAAACTAAAAGGGTACTTGCACAATGTAACGAGATACATCTCAATTTTAATGTTCTATTTTATTCTTTGTCTTTTCTTTGTCGATGTTATAATGCGATTTTATGTGTTTTTAAGAAAACAATAATGATTTTATTTTGGAATAAAATATAAATGTAAAAATATCATAAAAATTTGAAAAAAAAAATATCAATGTTAATATCAAATCAACTATTTAAAAATTCTCATTTGTTATGTAATTTCTTTAATTTATTTTTTAATTGTAAATTAATTTAAGTTTAATAATGAAATAATTTATTTTTGGTTTAATAATATAATATTTTATAACAATAGTATTAAGTATTCTCTTAAAACTCAATGATTAACTTAGTTAGATTTTAGATTTTTTGTATTTAAAATAAGATGTTTATCATATATTTGATTATGTTTATCTACAATTAGTTACACGAATCCAGATATGGAGCTTTAATAAGTTGTATTTACGCACAATCTACTTGTAATCTTCAGTTTTAAGTAACATGCATTAATAAACAATATTTTATGCATAAAAAATGGTTTTTAAGAATTTTTGTCAAATACTTTATAATATAGTATAGATAACAATTGAATGAAAAAACTAAAATGTAACAAATTCTCCTTTTTATATGATCATACATACTTACATGTGTGTGTATATATATATATATATATATATATATAAAACGACGAAATATCGTGTGAGAATGAGAGTTAATTAGGTGAGAAACGTAAGAAGGGATCAAGAGTTAATGTCAAACTCATCCATGAATTGCACTTGATACATAGATTAATCTGGTGCATCTCATCTTAATATGCATCCAATGATGGAGATATTTTCTTATATTTCTCACCTTAACTCTCCTTTTCGCCGGAACTCAACCCTATAAATAATTTTGTACATAAATTAATTATCAAACCATGTACAATGACAAGATTTCATAGTACCGTATAGTAGTATTACGATATATTTCTTAAAAGCCAAAATTCGTAACAACTTGTTTACATGCACATCTAAGGTTTGTAACAAGTTATCAGATGTGTTTTAAGGTTTGTTTTGTTGACCTCCAATGTTTTTGAATTATGCTTAAACCAAGATTGGTTCTCTTTTAAAAATGCAGTATTATTGTTTCATACAAATTAACAGTTCCTATCTTGAAGTTTTCCTACAATCTAATGAGATCGCTACAATTGTGTCTACATGTACTAACGTATACATAAAAACTGAAAAGTTTGAAGGTGCCTGAGGACGCATTGTTACTTACAAAATACTTTGAATATGTCAGTATATGTGTTTTTAGTGTTTCATTTGACACCAGATATTGGAAAATGAGATATCAGCCAATGACTCCAACTATTGAAAAATAAAGGACTCAAAAACAACAAAACAAGGATCAATAGATTGTTGAGTATAATGTATAAATTTGATGAGTAACAAAACTATTGTTGACTCCAACTATTTTACACCAGATATTGGAAAATGAGATTTGACGAACTTTTTGTTATAACAGATTCTTCAATATGTTTAATATGTGAAATTCTTCATATTTAACGAATTCCTTATTAACCCATGATAGAGAAATATTTTTTATTATATTATCATTAATAATAAATTTTAAAATAATATTTTATACATTTTATTAAATGTATAAAATATTTAATAATATAATCAATATGCTAATAAAAAAAATCTATTGGCACTGAATGTAATTTTTCTTTTAAAAGTTTTAAATATTAAGAGCATCTACAATGAAGGTTGATGAGATTTTTCTTGGGATTTTTACAAGAATCTTCGTTGTGGGACAAAAGTTTTTGTTCAGTCAAAGGTTCTTTTTGAAACTCAGGTGCTTGAACAAAAACTTAGGTTTTGCTATACTTTCCTTTTTTGTTATTATTTTATTACTTTTTAACCATTTTATCTTTTTTTAATAAATCTATAAAATATATAATTAAAATTGATGCAAAAAAAATTATTACAAAATAATTTTTTTAATTTTGATTTATTTTTCTTTATTGTAAATTTTATACAAGTTTTTCAATTGTCTCGTTATATTAATATATTTAGATTATTTTTTATATACTTATATATATTTAATTAATTTATAAATTATAAATTAACAAATCTCTTTTCTATTTTTAAAATATATACCAAATTGTTATATATATATATATATATATATATATATATATATATACATATCACCATATACGAAATTCTTCACACCTCTCCTTCAAAGGAAATGGAAAAAGACATTGAGAATCAATAAGACTCTTAGGGGGCGTTTGGTTCGTAGAATGGAATTCGATGAAATTGGAATTCATCAAATGAATTTGATTTTGAGGGAATGAAATGAAATTTGATGGAATTTGATCATGTCTTTTGTTTGCGTTTGGTTGGATAGAATTGGAATGGAATTCTTAACGAAATTGGAATTTTAGTTTCTTTCATGGAATTCAACGATAAAATTACAGGCAAAAAAAACCGAAACCGATGGTGAAAACCGAAAACCGAAACTTTCGAGCTGCGTTCGGGGACATCTTATCGGGGACGGGGCGGGGATCGGGGACAAATTCGGGGATTTTAACGGGGACGGGGGTGGGGACAGTGATATGTGTATATATATTAATTTTAATTTATATACATACACACACACAAACACACACACACACACACACATATATATATATATATATATATATAATATCATTAAAAGAAAATAGTAACATTAAAATTTAAAAATCTTTTATCCACTTTACTTCAACAACCCAAATAAGGCTCACGAAAAAGGCTAGTTTATTTTTCTAATTGTGAAATCGTGATTTTAGTTGTATGATGTTTGAAGTTCTGTTTAGTTTTATATTGTAATCTAATGCATTATTTGTAATTGGTTCGATTATGTTTGAGACATTTAAACTTGTATCTTTAAAAAAAATTGTAATTTACTTTTAGTTGTGAAAATTAACATATTGTAATTTTTTTATATCTGTTTCGGGTTTTGGTTTCGGGTTCGGTTACAACCAACAGTGAACGGGAAAGAGAATTTTTACCTTAACGGGTTCCCCAACGGGGATCAGGAAACCGCGAGGACCCGATAAGATCCCCAACGGGGATCAGGGCAGTCACGGGGACGGGAATACCAATAACCGGCCCGAACCTGGCCCGTTGCCATTCTTAGTTTTTAACGAGATCGAGCAAAGGAGATCGAGCATAGCAGAACAGAGCAAATCAAGATACAACGTCGATGAATGAATGAGGGCTAAGAAATTTGTCGGATTGGAATTTGAAATCCGTGGTATATGCGGTGGAATTGTAAAATCAATGAATTAAGGAATTTGTTGGAATTGAAAGAATTCCTTCACATCTATTATGTGAACCAAACATGGCATTTGGAATTTGGTCAAAAATTAGACCTTCCGATTCCTTCCAATTCCACCAAATTCCACGAACCAAACACCCCCTTAAATACCCCCAAACTCTCCATATCTACGACATGCTCCAAGACCTACGAATTTTCCAAGATTTTCCTACATTCCACAATATCCTCAAAAATTTTCAAATTCTGCTCAATCTCTAGTTCTTAATCCTCGTCCTCGATATTGGTTTGGATGTACCAAACCAATTTGGTACGACAAACAATTATTTTTCAAATCAATTTCAACAACCATTTTTTGTCTTCCAACGGAGTACTAGTGTTGATGTGTCAAGAAATGATGAAGTGTTTATATGGATATGTCATGCATTTCTTTTTGGATCGTTGGATTACAAAATAACATCAATGTACTCAACGAATCCAATTTATTTAATGATGTCTAGCGAGGGGAGGCACCATCGGTTAATTTTATTGCAAACAGTATACATTATACCAAAAAAATATTATTTAACTGATGGTATCTATCCAAAATGGGCTACATTCGTCAAGAGTTTTCCTTGCTCATAAGATGCAAAAAGGAAGTTGTTCAAACAACGACAAGAGGGTGCAAGAAAGGATATTGAGTGTGCATTTGGAGTACTTTAATCTCATTGGATGATAATTAAAGGACCATCACGACTGTTGTTATAAGGACGAAGAGTTAAGGGATGTTGAAGATGAATGTGACATGTTGATCAATTGAATCGATGAAGAGGTAGATAATTCAACACAAATACTTCAAAGTTCTACCCATGAATTCCAATAATATCTTCAACGAAATTCTGAGATGCACTCAAATGAAGTTCATCATCAACTTCTTTCCGGCTTGGTCGAACATATCTGACCGATTCCAGATTAAAAGTGATCTATATCATTATTTGTTATTAGTGTTATTTTTTATTAAAAAAATATTTTTTTAACTTTGCACTTCTTTAATTGTAGTATAAAATTAAATTTATGTTTTAACTGTCTTCAAATATGTTAACAAAATATATAAATTAACAAATTAAAATTAATATAGAAAAGTGAAAATAAATAAAACATATTTGATTTTTTTTTATAATTTTACAATGTATACGTGTATTAAATTTTGATAATTTATAAATAAAATTATATTTTGTAAACTTAAAAAAAATGAGGTTTTTGTAAGAACCTTTCGTTATGGAGTTTTATTGATGTTCTTACTTTGTTATGACAATGATGTGGTTGAAAAAAATATAGCAAGTGAAGTTTTCGAGGTTCTAATGTTTTATTTTAAGCAATCAGTTGAAGAAATTGTCCAATCAAAAGTCAAGATATCAAAAGAAATCCTATGTTCATCTGGAATGGCTTTTTTTATTAAAATATCGAATATTTTTTATAAAATATTATTTCTTTATCATGTACGTTTAATTTCAACATATTCTCATTAGTAAAAATAATACAAATTTATTTTTAAGAGTTATTTAAATTTAAAGAATTTTTACTTTTTTCCGTACTTCCTCTGTTTTGAAGAAACTTCGAGGAAATCTATTGGTACAAAATTTGAAAATCCTTATTTAAAAAAAAAATCTTTTGGAGATCCGTGAAATCTTCATTTTAAAGCCTTTGATATTTAAGATATTAATTTAAACTTAACTAGAATGGTATGCGCATAATGCAGCGAAATATATCTTAATTCTATTGTTTAGTTTTATTTTGTCCATAGTCGATGTTATAATAAGATTTTATATGGTTTTGAAAAAAACAATAATGTTTTTATTTTTTAATAAAATATATATAAATTTAAGGATATCATAAAATTTTGAATTTTTTTTTATTGATATTAGTATCAAATTAACTATTTAAAAGTTCTTGTTTTGTTGTGTAATTTCTTTAATTCAAATTTTTATTATAATTTAATTTAGGTTTAATAAGAAGTAATTTATTTTTGATTTAATAATATATTTTTTTATAAATATAATAATTATGTATTTTGTAAGAAAACAATGGTTATCCTAACTATATTTTAGATTTTTGTAGATTTAAAATGAAATTTTATCTTGTATTTGATTATGTTTATCTGCAGTTAAAGTAACATTGATAGATGAACCAAGAGAATAATGAAATTTCTCGATTCCAATGTCATATGAGTACTAACCCCTGATCATTATGTTTGGAATCACAAAGAAAAATATTTTTTCATTGATGCATTCGTTTCATCACAAAAATAAACCCTAGAAATTGAATCTTGAATAACAAACAAAAGATTGAAGAAACCGTAAAAACTACTCCCATCCATCATTAATCTTATGATATTTTTTCATGAAATTGTTAATCTTGTGAAATTGTTTCATATAATACTTTTTTTGATGAAGTTGTTTCATATATGGTTATGAAATTGTTTCATATACTACTTAATGAAATTTTAATGAAACTGTTTCATTTATTTCTCTAAAATTAAAATAATGAAGATGATAATATTCATGATTAACACCCTCCACAATAAAAATGGTTAATCAGCCTCTCGTAATTACAAAAAGATAAACAAAATGAAAATTTATGATTGGTTGAATGAGGTTTTCACGGTTTTTACAAATTGAGTGGTTTTTATTTGAACCCACCCCTATATATATAGGGTATATTTCTTTTACAACCTTGTGTATTTGTACAACYCTTRCAACCCAATTAATTGAGATATTTATAGAAATGATGGGAGTTCATTTATTATGATTTGAATATTTATGGAATATGAATAAAGTTCATTAATTATGATTAATACTTTATATTATGAAACAATCAAAACTTCTATGAAATCACATATTCATCAAATGAAATGAACGGTTGAGATTGTGTTGTATTGGTTGCACAAATGTCAAGGGTTGTANTTTTTTATAAATATAATAATTAAGTATTATGTTATAACACAATGATTATCTTAATTATATTTTAGATTTTTTATATTTAAAATAAATTTTTATTATGTATTTGATTATGTTTATCTACAGTTAAAGTAGCATTGATAGATGAACTAAGAGAATAGATGAAATATCTGGATTCCAGTGTCATATGAGTATTAATCCCTGATCATTATATCTAGAATCACAAAGAAGAACATTTTTTCATTGATGCAATCGTTTCATCATAAAAATAAACCCTAGAAATTGAATCTTGAATAATAAACAAACGATTCAAGAAAACAAGGAAACAAACCTTGAAAGATGTTGACTCTGTTTGAATAAAAAAAAACAAAATATCGTAGAAAACACTATCGTATAAATAATTGAAATCAAAAACAAAAATAAAAGATTGAAGGAAACTAACCTTGAAAGCTTGGAATCTTTCTGTATCCTGAAGCACCTGCTTCGAATATATATATGAGTAGAGGATATGATGGAAATGAAAAATGATATGTATTTCCGTCTAAATCTGTTGAATTGTTGTCTGATGGAGGTTATCTAAACTTGTTGAAATCGATAGAAGAATATGGATGAAACAATTTGCCTGATGAAGGTTATCTAAATTTGTTGAAATAGATAGACAGAAGGATATGGATGAACCAATCAAGTAATAGAAAGATATGGGTGAAACTGATAAATCTGATGATCTATTAGAAGTTGATAGATTATGGATGAGGAGATATGTTTAATATGTTGCACTCAAAGCATTGAGAATTTGTAACATTAAAAATTAAGTAATTTAGCATTAAATATTAGTACATAATTATTTGAAAGTTGATTTTAAAAGATTGAGTCAAATACTTTATAATATAGTATATAGATGACAAGATTGGATGAAATGTGGTGTGAACATGAAGTTAAATATAAAATGATGGAGGTAAAACTTCAATTTTGATCCTTGAGGTTTAGTGAACTTCAATTTTGAACCTTGAGGTTTAGTGAAAGGTCTCAAAAGAACTTAATTTTGATAAGTTTAGAAATTATTTTTATAGTTTTATTTTATATTTTCCTTTTTATAGATAACGAATTTTTAGTTTAAATTAAATAAAATACAAAATATAAAAATAAATATTATGTTATTTAAAAAAAAATAAAGTTTGTGATGAAAAGACTACAATGTCTCTCGTTCTAACAGAAAAATAAACAAAGTTAATGACTAAGAACTGCTTTCAAAACAATATGAAAATCACAAAGACGATTTGTAGACTTGTTAAAGTTCAGATCTTGCATTCAAAATTTTCACTAAACATATGAAAATTGAAGTTTACTCTAATAAATGTGAATATATATATATATATATATATATATATATATATATAGAGGGTGGTTCAAATACTAACCCAATATTTTGTACAAACTTTGCTAACCCAC
>NC_037538.1:8876365-8891143 GCF_001531365.2 Cynara cardunculus var. scolymus | reverse complement strand
AATATATAATAATATATATATATATATATATATATATTTAAGAAAATAAGAAAATTACATATAAAATCACATATGATATATTAACGGCCAAAAAAGTGTACGAACGACTTATGGCAAGATCGCATGAATCACATATGATTTTATACATAATGTTATGATTCCGTCATTCTCTTATTTAGTTAAATAGTAACCATTTTCGTATGAAGTCGATTAAATATATTATTATATGGGATGGATGTATAAGTAGTGAATTAGGAGTACTGGTGTACTGGATCGATCACGGGTGGCAAGATGGGGGGGGCCCTTGTGCTACTGGTTTTTTGTGTTCGAGCTGGTGGAAGCTTTGGATGTTTGCTCACCACTAATTGCAACATCACATGCACCAATTCCCCTGTGGTCTACATTGTTTCTTTCTTTTCAGCATCCCCCTCACAATTATTTCAAATCTTTTTATTCTATCTCTATCGCTTTCTGTCTCTCTCTCATATATATTTGAGAGATCTAAAAAAAACTAAATAACGTGAGAAGGTAAAAAATAAATTAAAAAGAGATCTATATGTGGATTATTAAAAAATATATATTTAAAGTTGTATATAATTAGTTGGTTTTTTGTGAGACCGATTTACGTTCATTGATCAACTTTATAAACTAATGATCTAATGGTCTAAAGTTGCACCGTGATAATTTTGTAATTATTGAGAAGTCTCGTGGCAATTTTGTGATTATGAATGTTGAGATTGTAGATCTAATCCAAGGTTGAGAATTGGTCTTACGGGTCTCACGAAAAACTCTTGGTCTCATATGATCCCAAGTCTGTATATAATAACCCATCTTTGGTTCACATATATCTATAGATTTTTTTTAATGATTTACATATAAAATTTTCATTAATCTTCTTTTATTACATTCTCACAATATTTAGCCTCTTATTTAAACCAACCCTTCTTCTTCTTCTTCTTCTTCTTCTTCTTATTATTATTACATATTATATATATATATATATATACTAGAATGGTACTCGTGCAATGCATCGAGATTTCATTTCAATGTTTCATTTTATTTTTTATCCATGTCAATATAATATAATTTAATGTGGTTTTAAAAAAACGATAATGTTTTTATTTTTGAATAAAATATAAATTTGAAAATACCATATAAAATTTGTAAAAAATATATTAATATTAGTATCAAATTATCTGTTTAAAAGTTTTTATTTGTATCTTTTTTTAATTCAAAATTTTTATTGTAATTTTTTAATTTATCCTAACGAAGTAACTTAATTTAGGTTTAATAATATATTTTTTATAAAGATAATAATTAAGTATTCTGTTAAACTCAATAATTATCATAATTATATTTTAGAAATTTTATAGTTTAAAATGAAATTTTTATCCTCTATTTGATTATGTTTATCCGCAATTAGTTACACGAATTCAAACATAGAGCTTTAATAAGTTGTACGTATGCACAATTTACTTGTAATATTGAATTTTAAATAATATGAATTAATAAAAAATACATCATGCATAAAAAATGGTTTTTAAGAGTTTTTGTCAAATGCTTTATAATATAGAATATTTTTTATCCATGTCAATATAATACGATTTTATATGGTTTTAAGAAAACGATAATGTTTTTATTTTTAAATAAAAATATAAATTTGAAAATCACATATAAAATTTGTAAAAAATATATTAATATTAGTATCAAATTATATATTTAAAAGTTTTTATTTGTATCTTTTTTTAATTCAATTTTTTTATTATAATTTAATTTATCGTAACGAACTAACTTAATTTAGGTTTAATAATATAATTTTAAGATAATAATTAAGTTTTCTGTTAAAACTCAATAATTATCCTAATTATATTTTAGATTTTTTATATTTTAAAATGAGATTTTTATCCTCTATTTGATTATATTCATCCGCAGTTAGTTACACCAATTCAAACATAGAGCTTTAATAAGTTGTACGTATGCACAATTTACTTGTAATATTGAATTTGAAGTAATATGCATCAATAAACAGTACTTCATGCATAAAAAATGGTTTTTAAGAGTTTTTGTCAAATGCTTTATAATATAGTATATATATATATATATATATATATTGAATAATATATAAATTGAAACTAAGAGGTTGTTTACCCAAACACTTACATGGTAAGTACTTATCAATAAAATTCAATATTATCACTTACTTATCGGGTAAGATTTTAGTCCACTAAAAAGACATTGTATGCAACAATTTACCTGGTAAGCACTAATCATGATAAAAGTCATCGCTCTCACTTACCGGGTAAGACTCTCGGTCCTTGCGTTCGCTCTTACGGAGTAAAATTATTGGTCTTTGTCATATTTATGAAGTAAGGTAATGTAATTCGGTAAGCACTTACCCATGTAAGCGCTTGATAAACGGTTCCTAAGTTTATTGATTTTTATACAATTTGTCTTTAATATCCACATATTTTATTAATATATAATAATATATATATATATATATATATACTATAGTTTCAATTTATATATTATTTTATGTAATGTATTTTCAAACCTTTGTTTTGATACTTGAGAGGTAGCATCTCAAACATTTTATGGGGTGTTTGGTTAGAGACATTAAACGGTAATTAATGAAATGAGAATAAAAGATAATGTTTGGTTTTATATGATATTATGTCTACATTTTCATTTCAGGTTAAATTAGGGGAAATGAACATTCATTATCATTTTCATGCACTGTTGGTTTCATTTTCATTCCTTAATCTGAAACAAATTGTCCTTAGGCATTTGGTTTTAATCATAGAATGCTTAAAAATGTAATAAATTTGGTCTGATTCTCATTTTGTATAACGTACTTATTCTATTATATTTCAGATATCATTTCTAAGGTATCAAAATTAAGGCTTTGAGAGTAAGTTATACAAAAATAAATTGGATCAGAATCTGTTGCATTCTCATGCAATTTGCCTTATTTTTAAAGGTCAAAATATAACAAAGTTTGTTTTAGGGGCCGTTTACCCAAACGCTTCACTGGTAAGCGTTTAGCGGTGAAACTCAACACTCTCATTTACGTTACCGGGTAAGATTATATCTCATCAAGACAACATAGCATGCAACAATTTATCTAGTAAACATTAACCGGATAAGAGTCGTCACCCTCACTTACCAGGTAAGACTCTCGGTCCTTGACATCGCTCTTACCGGGTTAGATTTTGGATCCTTACCATGTACATCTGATAATGTAAGTGACCCAATAAGCACTTACTAGATAAGCGCTTAGTAAATGACCCCTCAATTCTCATCTTTGTAATGATTAACATTTATCTCAGTTAATGCACCAAATGTTTAATACTTTATGTTTTATAAAAATTTGACTGGTAACCGATCCACCTTGTAACTACTTATGACATAGGTGTCATATTGTTATGCAATCCTTGATTACATGGAAAAAATGTTCAATCAAAATCAACTAATGTCATTTTGGCCGAAAACCAAATTGTTAAATGAAATGGGTTACGGGCCGGATAGGAATAATTGAAAGTTTGTTATATTAGATGGAAAAATAAATCGTCGTTATACCAAATGGGATTTATGACAAATTTCAATGTCTTTTGCTTTGTTTTAAACAATAACAACAAAAACAAAAACGCATATACCTTTTCAGTGGACTTAAACTTGTAATCTTACAATTTTAAGAACTTATTTCAATGTCTAGTAAAATATGAATTATTTTGTTTTTTAAAACAAAATAAGAATGGAATTGAAAAACAAATGATTAAATGGCAAAGTCATCTCAAATATACATGTACGTTTCAACTATTCAACATGTTATATGCAATATTTATAGTTGTCTTGTTATATTTGTTGTCACATAGTAATATTATCTTTTTTGATATATATATTTAACATCAAGAAAACCATTATTTTTTACATGCGAATTGAATATAACACATTTTTATTGCCTCTAATTTTATTATATTTTGAGAATATAAGATTAAATAAAAAGTATTTATTTTAAATAATTAAACAAAATAGTGTTTGGATTGTAATTACTATTTCGTTAAAATATTTGACAAATTGTGATTATTTATTAAAAAAAATAATGATATGTGGGTGATTTTATTATGAGATTCATGAGAACTTTTATTTTAAAGTTTTGTTTCACATATTTTTTTTATTTAAATATAGTATTTAATGTATCAATTAACATATATTTGTTTCATAATGTAAAACTTTTTTATACTTTTTATTTCACAAACATACTAGTTCATAATGTGTTTGTTTCAAATAGCATATGACGCAACGGTTCAAAACTCTCACGATCTAGAGGGTTCTCGAAGAAGATCTTTAGGGGTCGTTTACCCAAATGCTTACTCGGTAAGTGCTTACCAGTAGGAATTAACATTATAATTTATTTTTATGGGATAAAAGTGTAGTACATCAAAGCAGTATCATATGCAACAATTTACCCGGTAAACACTTACCCGGGTAAGAGTCATCACCCTCACTTACCGGATAAGACTCTTCATCATGATCATCGCTCTTACCAGGTAAGATTTTTGGCCCTTGTCACGTTAATTTGGTGAGGAAAATTGCCCGATAAATGCTTACCGAGTAAGCGTTTATTAAACGGCCCCTTAATCAAACTTATTATATATTTAACTCTTAAATAAAATAAAAATTACCTAAAAACTAAAAATCTAAAGATCACAAATAGAAGTCATGAAAATGACATGAAAATCTTGTCCACCTCATGTTTGAAGATAAATCCCTACTACCATTCATTTCTTTTGTTTTCAGCAAATTTTATATATAAATTATTTAAAAAAAAATTAAAATACAAATTTTAAATAATTTTATATATTTATAATATATCTTTTTAAAATCTAGTTTAATTAAGAGAATTTTAATAAATCAATGAGTGATACATGTTTTTCTATAAGTATATTAAAATATGTAATTGGAATTGGAGGATAAGAAAATGCAAAATTAATTAAATATGCCAAACAACTTTAACACAACCTTACAAAACCTACAACTGGTGTGCTTGCATTCTCTAGTCTTTCCCAACCCCGTCAATAATTTTAGTTATTTTCTATAAAAATAATTTTTTAGAAATTTACCATTTTTACAAAAATATATATATATATTTTAAACAAGAACAAATTGCATGAAAAAGTAGCGTATTTTAACTTGATTCTTATTTTGGATAATGTACTTTTAAAACTTTCATTTTGGTACCTATGATGTAAAATTTTAAACATTTAAGTATATGGGTAACCGGTTGAAACATTAACCAGTTACCATGTTGATGTAGCGAGTAATGTGGTATCCAACTCAGTATTATTTGCTGAAACATTAACCGAATACCACATCAGCACATGGTAACTAGTTAATGCTCCAACCGGTTGTCTAGGTACTTAAATGTTTAAAACTTTACATCTTAGGTACCAAAATAAAAGTTCTGAAAGTACGTTACCCAAAATAAGAATCAAATTAAAGTATGTTACTTTTTCGTACAATTTACGTTTTAAACAAAGCAATAAGTATGAAATTTTTGCATTTTGTTGTGATAATTTATTTAAATCACTCTTTTCTAACTGAAGTATTTTGTATTTTTTCATAAAATGATTAAAAAAATACAATAATTTTAAAAAACGGTTACGAACTTTAACAACAAATGATCATTACGTTTTTCGTGCATATTTGGAGATTTTCCGACAAAGAATTTTGTTACTTTAGGAGCATGATGATTACGGTCGCCATTCATCAAGGTTTAGACCACCGACTCCCATGTCATTAGGTCACACACTTCCTCGACCTTTCAACGTTGGGCAGACATTTGTCCCCATACATAATCTTATGACTTTGTAAAGACTTGTGTTTTTCGGTAAATAATTGTGTGGAACAATTATTTTATTTGTCTAATTTCTACCATCCACCTCACATTCTTCCTTTAAATAGGGCTCACCCTTCCCTTCAATAGGTCACCTCACCCTTGAAGAAACCATAGCAACATTGTGTGTCTCTCACTAGCCATGGCCACTCACTCCATCACTAGTATCTTCATTTTCTTCCTCATCTTCACCGTCACGTATTCTGATGCTTGTGGCTCATGTATGCCCACACCGTTACCACCCAAGGGTCCCCCAGCAAATCCCTTCTGCCCTAGGGACACACTGAAGTTAGGAGTCTGTGCCGATGTTCTAGGTCTGGTCAATGTAGTGGTTGGAACCCCAGCATCAAGCAAATGTTGTGCACTACTTGAGGGTTTGGTCGATTTGGAAGTTGCAGCTTGTCTTTGCACTGCCATCAAGGCTAATGTCTTGGGAATCAACCTCAACATCCCAATCACATTAAGCTTGTTGCTCAGTGCTTGTGGCAAGACCATTCCACCAGGCTTCAAGTGCGAATAGATGTGCAGCTTGATAGAAATTTATAACCCTTTCGTTTAAATCCATCATTTTCATCGAATGGGTCTCGTCCAAAAAGTGAACATGAAAAGTATTAAACGAGTGGATTATGATTTTTTTTAATGTTTAAATTGTGAATTTGTTAATGGGGCTCTTGATTGGGGTTTTATTTGTAACATGGCTTGTGATATTTCATGTTGCTTGTTTTTTTCTTTGGATTCAGGGTATGTAATGTTTGATTTTGTGTTAATAATTGGGCAATAATTATTGCCTAAGTGTGATGTAATGATTTATTTATCATGATTTTATCAACTTAGAAAATTATAAATTTTATTTGATTTTGTGCATTCTGTCATAATAATTATTGAATCTATTTTAAAGCAAAAAATCAAATTTTCTATTAAAAGAATAAAGAAAAAAGTTGTTATCAAAGGGCCTTTGACATAACGGTATGTGAATCATTAGCTTCCTAGAATGTTAAGTCTTCAAACCTCACCAAAGGCGAACATAATGTATAAATTTATTTGTTTTATTTTGTCGTATATAAATATTATATACTTAAAAAAAAAGAATTGTCACAAATAAACAAAATGGAAACGATTAGAAGTTAAAACATGAAAAAGATTCCAAGTTTGAAAAAACATGTACACTTTTGGTGTAGTTGTCACTTGTAAAAAATAAGAGTAAGTTACGTTTTTAGTCCTTGTGGTTTGTTGAAAATTTTAGTTTTCATCCTTATGGTTTTGGAATTACGATTTTCATCCTTATAGTTTATGATTCATTTTCGTTTTTATCCTCGTGATTAAAACTTTATTACTTTTTTCGTTCATGTGGTTTTCAATTTATTTCTATTTTAGTCTCACATTCTTAAAGATAGTGTTTAACCTTAAGAACGGAAATAGAAATGAATTGCAAACCATAAAGACTAAAACTGCAAATTCAAAACCACAAGAACGAAATCCGAAATTTGTAACAAACCATAGGGAGGAAAAACGTAATTTACTCTACAAATAAAAATATTGATGCAAGAAGGATCATAATCAATATGATAAGTATTAAGTAAAGTATATACATAAAAATTTAAGATTTCACGTCTTATTATGTATCAAAATAAAAGTTTTGAAAATAAATTGCTCAAAATAAAAACATATTTATTTTCATTCAATTTACGTTTTTGTAACTATCAAATATGGGTTGGAAGTAATTGGTTAGATAATGTAAAATTGTCATTTATATTATTTATATCGTTTATTTTAAATTAAAATATAAACAATAATTTATTTTAATTTATATAGATAGCTTAATTTTAAAGGCAACCATTTATAGCGGAACCGTCCATACTGAGTTTGAAAGAGCCAATATCAGTAATAGATATAGATATTTTGAGAATACGCCTTAACGACCAATGGTTAACAATGACTCTGAGACACAATGGAAAAAAAAAATTAGATGATGTTACAATGCATGTGGCATGTTTTGATTTTTATGAAAGGTGGTCCATTTTATTTGGTGTTATGGTCTTTCTTTTGTCATTCGACTTGCTTATTACAAAAATAAAAACATTGTGCTACGAGTTTTTTTTGTTTTGTTTTTGTTTTTGTTTTAGTTCGATCCGTCCTATAATGATCGTTATCTTCCAACAGTAAAATGTCTTATGTGTCCCTCATATGAAAACAATGTGACCATTTTAACTAATGAAATGGGACGTGGCAATAATGTGACATTTTTATCACAATGCTAACGATCACCCTATCACCACAAACTCAAACATAAAAAAGACAAAAATCACTTAATCAAAACAAAAGAATATAAAAAAATATATGATACAATAAAGGACTCGTGTAAATAAAAAACTCTAAATATAAATAAAAAACAAGAAAACACCTGATAGAAAACATGAAAAACTCTAAATCAAAGATCTATAATGGAAACCCTAAATCTTCTTTCTTCATCGACAATAAGGACATTGGCAACAACTAGGGGTGCACAAAAACACAACCCCCCCCCCCAAAAAAAAAAACCCGACCCGACCCAACTCGAAACCCCCAAAAAATTCAAATGTGGTAACCCATAAGTTATTTGATACAAAAAGTCATCAGTCAGCACATATTGGGTTGGAGTTGGGTTAGGCCCAAGGAAATCCAACCTAACTGGTGTCTCATGTTTGCCTTTTTCACCAATTAAGGCTTTACCACATTAGGTCTCCAACAACCCATGCTCCGAGTCTTTAGTAGTCAAACTTCGAGTCTCTAACTTGATAAGAAAAAGGAAGATAGTGTTGAACTGGTTTCTAAACGTAGTACTTATTGAATAGGTTGCATACTTAGGGTTGAGTCATTTGGCTGGGTTGTTTGAACGCCTCTAAACCGACTAAACTAACTCGTAGCAATAACCATGATCTAATTGGAGCCTATAACAATTATATGGTGGCCAATTGATGTTAGGCATAGAACCCATGATCGACCACACGATCCACGAAACTAGTAAAAAAACATGATACAACATGTTTTATTTTTAATGAAATGATAACTAATAGAAAAAAATTACCATTAAACATTTATGTTCTAAAAGGCATAAAAATTGGCAAAGCTCAATCAAAAACACGTCTTGTTGTCTCGATCTACTCAAAGGCAAAAGTAATCGTCTTAATTTCAAATATAATTTGGTCTTAATTTAATATAATAAAAATGATAAATTCTTTATATCTAATCCGGTTTAGATTTTATCATAACTTAAAGTACATCTAAATGGTTGTGATAATTTTTAATAATCATAATAAGATTTTTGTTTTATTATTATATAAAGCATTTGGTAAGAACTTTTAAAAACTATTTTTTATGTATGAAGTATTGTTTATTGATGCATATTACTTAAAATTTAAGATTACAAATAAATTGTGCATATATACAACTTATTAAAGCTCTATGTTTGAATTTGTGTAACAAACTGCAGATAAACATAATCAAATACATAATAAATATCTCATTCTTAAATATAAAAAGATTGAAATATAATTAAGATAATCATTGAGTTCTAACAAAATACTTAATTATTATCTTTATAAAAAGTTATATTATTAAAATAAAAATAAATTACTTTGTTATTGAACAAAAATTAAATTAATAAAAAAAATTGAATTAAAAAGGTTACACAAGAAACGAGAACTTTTAAATAATTAATTTGATATTAATATCGATTTATATTTTTTATTTCAAAATTTTATGATATCTTTAAATTTATATTTTATTTAAAATAAAAACATTGTCGTTTTCTCAAAATCGAGATGCATCTCATTGCATCGCGCGAGTACCCTTGTAGTATAATCAAATGTATTTTTATATCTATACTACCTTATAAACTAGATTTATCAAAAATCTTAAAAACTATTTTTAATTCACAAAATATTATACATTTATGCACAAAGTCTTAAAAACAACTCATAAGACATTAAGTACTACTACTTTATGCATTCAGTCTTAAAATCTCTTAATCTACAATTAAAATAACATATAATACAAGTTGTCAATGCACATTATTTTTTTTCATGTTCCCAAAATACCTTTGACACCTTTCACTCATGCATTCACCCTCTCATACCTCCATGTCTTCTCCCCATCCCCCAAGGTGAAATTCAAATTGGTATTCACCATGAGTTATTAAAAATTATCTTATTCATCTCCCATTCAATTGCTCTATAATTCTCGGTCTCGCTCTCGATCTCTTAGTTTTTGCTCTTGGTGTAAATTGAATACATTTGTGGAGTCGTTTAAATATGTTGGATTTTAAATATATTGGATTTTAAATATATTGGATTTAAACTGTCATACAATTTTTTTCATCGATAGACTATAATTAGAACCATAACCCTTATTTATTCAAATTGTATCAATATGTAAAGACCAAGTGTTAACTTATATCATCGTTAAATCTTCTCTAATAAAACCAATGAAACTTCAAAATCTTTAAAATTCACGGCTCCCGCCGCATTGCGCGGGTACATAACTAGTTTATCTTAAAAGGATGAATTTTTTATACAACCTATTGGATATTTTCCGAATCTAAATGCAACGGTATAAAAATAAGGAAAAAGATCAAAAAAAAAAAAATCAATAAACAATTAAATTTTGAGTATTTAAGTGTCTAACTCTTTTTTAACAAATAAATCCCTAAATTTTCTGAAATGGAACAAATAAATCCTTTAACTTATTAAAATCGAAAAAAACCAAACAAACTTTCATCTTTTGATTGATTAGGTTTCTTAACATTTTATGAACAAATAAATCCTTAGACTTAAATAAAACTAAAAAAAATTACCATTTCTTTTTCCATGTATCAACAAATCAGTAGGAAAGTACAACGAACCAATAAATAAAAGTTACACCATTTTTATTTACCCTTGTTTATTTTTCAAATTTAAATGACAGTCACAAGTGTTTGTTATGATCTTGTGATTGTCATTTGAATATGAAAAATATTTAATCATTATGATTTCTTATTTGAATCGGAAAAATAAATAATGGATAAGGAAAATGGTATTTAATCATTTATTATTGGTTTATTGTACATTGGTAGTTTGGTATTGATCGAGATACATCGATTGAAAAATGATATATTACTTTTATTTTATAAGCATAAGGACTTAATTTAAAAATCATTTAAAATATGAAAGTCCGTTGATTTTATTTGGTTTTAGAAAATTTAAGAATTTATTTATTCGATATCTGAAAGTTTAAAGATTTATTTATTTAAAAAAATCCAAAATCTAATTACTTAAAATATGATAGTTTATTGTTTTTTAAAACTATTCTGTAGAAATAATTAATGATCTCATGTCTAATTCCAGTTTCCACCCACCATAAAACTTATGATCCGATTTGGTTTTAATATGGGCCTTGGGCCGGATTCCGTAGCCCAAAATGAATATAGTTAGTTGTCACCAACATTCACATGTAATATAAAGCGTAAATTGCTTTAAAAAGTAACGTATTTTAACTTGATTTCTATTTTGGGTAATGTACTTTTAAAACTTTTATTTTGATATCTAAGATGTAAAGTTTTAAACATTTAAGTATCCGGGTAACCAGTTGAAGCATTAACCGGTTACCATGCTGATATGGCGAGCGATGTGGTGTCCAACTTAGTATTATTTGCTATTCAATTCAATTTCATCTCATCACTTGCCACATTAGCATGGTAACCGGTTAATGTTTCAACTAGTTACCTGGGTATTTAAATGTTTAAAATTTTACATCTTATATACCAAAATTGGTACTATCAAAAGGTAACCGAATAAAATAGTTGTTAAGTGGAAGTTTTAAATAAAAAGACTAAATATCTTGAGAAGTTAAGAAAAAAGAAGATTTATATGTAAATTATTATAGAAATTCATTTAAAAATACATGCATAAACTTATATGAATAATCCATAATAGTGATTCATATATATATATATATATATATATATATCTTTGTGTGTGCTTGAACACTATAATAACTAGGGGTGCTAAAAAACCCGACCAACCCGATCAATCCAACTCAACCCAACATAAAATAACTTAACTCGAAGCAACCCGATGTCTAATCGAGTTATAAAATTTTCAAACCATAGGTATTGGGTTGATATTGAGTTGCTATTATTTGAACCCAACTCAACCCGATATTCTTTTATTTCTTTAATTTAATATTATCGTTAGATTTCTATTAATATATACATTAGATAGTTACAATATCACATACGCTCTTCATATACATATATTTTCAATCTATTCACATCTCTATATAACATAGCATCAATAGATTGAAATGGATTTTTCTCATTTCTTACATTTTCAAAGTATATAAAAGCATTTTCAACAGATTCTTTAAAATAGAGAAAATAATGTTTTTGTTTTTTGTTTTGCTCCAATAAATTTCTTATATTGTTCTCGAAAAAAAAAAAACATAAAAAAAAAAACTTCAAATTTAAAGAATTATTTAAAACTTGATGACAGACAATAGAAATTAATTTTTTAATCATTTTCTTTAATAAAATTAAACTTATTATTTTATATAAAATAATAAAAATATATTAAAATAATAAAATTATATAATATTTTAATAATATAATTTAACATTGAAATCTCTAAAATCATATAATATGTTAGAATAAAATTTAATTTTATTTTACAGATTACGATTTTTAATTTTTAAAAAATTATAAAGAAAACGGTGGGGAGATAACTAAATATTCATATTGTGCATATAAGGGAAGATTGAACCCACCGACCCAAGATTCCATAATATCTATCTCGGATTCAGCCGTGTTAATGGAGGACTACTAGACCAACATCAACTTCTGTATTGCTATGTCGGGCGCTTCTTGAACTTTGATCGATTTTATCCAATCAATCTCTTCCTCCCATCAAATCCAGAAAGTCTATTAGGAGAATCCATCATTCTTGCCTTGGCGATCAAGCAAAATTCTATATTCGATATCTGAAAAAACTCACAGAGGAATGAAGCATGGGTGGGATTTAATTTGTATTCATAATACTGACGACAATTGCCCTTGCATAGAAGGCGGATTGTCAACTCTGAAGCCTTATTGCTTCTTAGTTTTCTTCTGATTTGGTATCTCCGATCTGATCAATTGAGCGGTCGATCAAAACATTTGTCAGAAACCTCAGTGTGGGTTATTGTCGTCGATACTATCAATGTATTGTTTAATTTGTAGATGAAGTGAGGGTTTTTTATTTTGTAAAACGAAACATATCGGTCGGAAGATGGAACGACAACGGTGGAGTCCTCCAAAACACAGACATGATGGGACGTCACCATTGCCTTTCGGGATGGATTGGAGCCCTCCCCCTAAGAAATGGGTATTGTTAGTTTATTTAATCATTGAATTTTGAATTTTGGTTACTTTTTTTTAATTTACGTTCGCTTTTGATAGAAGAACTGAGGTAGTTCTTTAGTTGTTCGGATGTTTATACAAGTCTGAATTATTTGGGGATTTATAGATTTAATCTGAATTGCATTGCATATATGGTACTGGTAGTCAATTAATCGTATAGGATTCTAGATTTGGAATTGGAGCTCATCTAGGTCAAATTTTGAACTGGGTTTGCTCTGCTTTCAATTTCAAGATTCGGAAGTGGAGTTCCAAATTGTCTTCATTAGCCCAATATATGCAATCATTTTGGGTCAATAGCTGACACTGCAAATATGGCGGGAATGCATCCGAGAAACTTGGTTGTGCTCGCGAAGAGATGTTTACAAGTGAAACAGCAAGCTGTTTGAAACATGGGTACTTTTTTCTGGTAAGGATAATAGTTCTGTAGGAGATTATCCAGAAGAATATTCTGTAACAAGGAAGATAATGGCGTTAGCTTCATTTAAGTTTTAAAGTAGAATGAGAGACAAATTGTGGCATGAGCTTGGAACAGCTTATAAGGGTATTACTTGTGATCTGAAGTCTCGGTTCAAACAATCTCTTTCCACAATGCAAGGGAAAGGCTTTGTACAAAGACTTTGTTCCACAACTTTGGAAAAGTGGAGGAGTCTTGGAGCATCTGGAACACCTTTTTAACAAGAGATACAGCTTGTAGGAATTGTTAAAATATGGATCCTTGAATGGATTGCTCTCTTTAAAAAGTGTGGTGTTATGGTGTTGGATCATCATAATGAAGTCTTTCTCCTGGTAGCTATTGAGGTTTTATAATGTGACAGAGCTTCTATTGGTAGTGATGGGTGATTGAGACAAATAGGAACTTAGTCTAGTTTTTTAAGACATGTTCTGGATATCATGCAAAAGGTTCCATCAGGAAGGAGCTTCTTATCCTACGTTCTAATGTGAAATTGACGCTTGGTAGAAAGTTTTATCCAAAGATAGCTTAATTCTGTTTACTAATAGATAAGCTATTCTGATTTTGGACAATCCACAAAAAGATTCAAACCATTTCTGCTGATGATGCCACACCACGTATGACAGACGACTGGCAAATCTCTAATGTCTTGATTCTGCATACACCACCAGCAAACAAAAACCATTTTTTTGCGCAGCTACTGCCATGCAGACTATGGTATCTGTAAAACACATGCTGGAGGCACTGAGGCATCACAAAGTTGTAAGGATAAGTAAAGCGCCTTTGTTTTGAACATACAGGGTTAGAAGTTTAGTAGGCTTATTTAGATTGAAAATCTTTTTAAATCTGAAAATACCACAAAGGCGAAGAGGTAAGTAACAATGAGCTACTCAATTTATTATTTGGATAAAGTAAATGAAATAGAACTTGAGTAGTTAGTCAGTTATTGGTTACTATTAGATCTTTTGTAGAACCTTTTGCTTTGTTCCACTGGTGGCATCATTTGTGGATTGGCCGCGGGGG
>NC_037538.1:8808214-8876345 GCF_001531365.2 Cynara cardunculus var. scolymus | reverse complement strand
AGCTAGGTAATTTTTGTGTCCCAGTGGTAGTAACTGTGGTATGTTTTTTTGAGTATGGTAAGATTTTAAATGAAACCAATTGCTTAAATAAAGAAAAAAAACAGTATCAGTATGCTTTCGAGTAGAGGCATCATAAACAATTTGTCATGCACCATTAGCATCCTTCATCATTTATTCTGCATGTGCACATGGGTAATGCCCAAGTTTTCTTCCGTAACAATTACTTTATTTCTATAAGAATAACACAAGCATCGGTACTTTGTTCCCTTTAAAGGTTTTCCACCATCTTGCACATTGTTGATTGTGCCATTAGTCGTGTTCATTAGAATTTATTAATTCATTTAGCATATTTCCTATTTTATTTCTTTTATCATTTATATGGTTTTGCCGGCCCATCCAAATTATTGATTAATTAGAGAACTTTTTTTGAAAACAAGTGTTTTTGTGTGCTTCAAGTGTGAATCCCTAGTGATCCTAGAGCTTGAAGGAACGAGTCCTCAAAATCCTAGTTTCCTTTCTCATTATCTTCTACAGATTCATGTCCTAAATTGTCTGTATCATATTAATATCAGTTACTAAACCATCCTTTGTCATTGTTCTGTTGGAAGTTTCATGTGAAATTTATCTAGTAGTGTTGCTTTAACCATAAGATGTTGTATTCACCACTATAAGATTAGCTGTTTTCTAATATTGCTTCCTTCCTATAATTTTTTTTCTTCTGTAGAATGGACGGGAGACAGTTTGGCCACATGATTCTCACACAGGATGGAGTTACTGCGTCACAATTCCAACTTGGGTTGTACTTCCAAAGTCTAGAGAATCAGAGGCTGTTGTGGTACTCAAATTGCATGAATCCATAGTCTTTATCTATACAAAGGGTTAGATGATGATTTTATGCCGTAATTTGAAATTGACATGATTAATCATTCAATTCACCTGCAAGTTTGCTTCATTTCCTTTTATTTTTGGTGCTTGAAGAGCTTTGAATCTAAAATTATAAATTGTGTTGACATCTTAAATTGGAAATTTATATTTTAAGAAATGGTGACAAGCATAGATGATAGGAGATTTTAGGGCTAGATGGCTGGGGCTGGATAGTTCTCAAAAGCAAGATATTAGAAACTAAGTGGTTTGCTCACACAAACTTTCATCGGCCATCAACTTGTTGTATTAAGAATATTACGATATTTTAAATAATGATTTACCACTAAAGATGGGTTTTCTAGCAATTTTTTTGAAGTACATGATATCTATATATGCCAAATGAAACTCTCACACACACATACACACCCCTCACCTTTGGTGAGGTTGGAACCCTTGACCTTGAGAAAGGTTGGGTTACCGGATGCCGCTGGGCCAATGTCCTTTGGTAAATTTGCCTTCTGTCTATCTTTGAATGTCATGAAATTGACTAATGCATTTCAAGTTCAAACATCTTTACACCTAGCCAAGGAATCAAGTTTTTTATTGGAAGTATCCTATACGTTTTTCTTTGTGATTTGAATGAATTCTACCATTTCTGTTAACACTTTAGGCTTCTCTGTATTAAACTTTCGTATGGACAGTTCTATAGGGTTCAAGTTGGCCTACAATCGCCCAAAGGGGTTACAACAACACGTGCGGTGTTAAGAAGATTCAATGATTTCTTGAAATTACTTGCTGCTGTAAGTTTGAGTTACTCTGAATCAAGCTCTATATTCTGTATCTTTTTTCCTCAAGTGTCTTATTACTTTTAATCTGTTTTTGCAGCTTAGAAAAGCATTTCCCAAAAGGAATTTCCCATCAGCACCACCAAAGGGACTCTTGCGGTTAAAAAGTAGAACGCTTTTGGAAGAGGTAGTAATCTTAATTGATCACACCTACTGTCATGAAGTAGTGATTGCTTGACATAATGTTTCAAAACCCTGACCACTCCTTGATCAAGAAAATTTTTGGGGTCGGATGTGTTCAGGTCAACCATGGTTGAACCGCTATTGACTTGTAACATAATTACATAATAAATATTTATACATACTAATAACGATATATATGTATATATATGTGTGTATATACATGTATTATATATATATATATATATGTATGTATATATAGCATATATAGCATATTAATACAACATAAAATATGGAAATTTCTAAGGGACGGAAATTTTTGGTGAAATTTCAACCTTACAAACACAAGGAAAATAGGAAATCATTTTATTAAAATAACAAAGTGAACAAAGGAAAAGTTCATTGAAAATAAGGGGCCGAGGACACTTTTATACTTCATCGGTTGATGATGGATTGTTTAACCACCTTCTGCACTGGTTGAACGGTTGAATCTTTGGGTCACCATTTTTAACTCTGTTGTTAATTACTAGGTTTTGTGATTGACTTGGACCGTGTGGTTTTTATTTGTTGGAGGGTCAACCGGTTCATATGACCGCTACTAATGTTGTCTTCTGTAAAACAAACACATGAGATTAATGCCCTAGATATTGCCATTAACTTTTTTATGTATATTGCTTTCAGATTTATTGGTTGGTGATGTGATCTCCTTTTCTTCTTAGTTAGTGATTCTGATTGAAATATTGTTGTTGGATAGTATGTTTGGGCATTTAAGATTCACACATTGGCTATTATGCAGCGCCGATGCTCTTTGGAGGAGTGGATAACAGAGTTGCTATCTGACATTGATATATCGAGAAGCTTTGTAGTGGCGTCGTTTCTTGAACTAGAATCTGCTGCTAGATCTTGTATGTGATTTCTGCCTCACCTCGTGTAACCTAAGATTCGTTTTCTTCAGTTTGAACAAAATTTCTGGAAATTCATTTTGTTTTATCTCCACTAAATTTAGACTTCTGATTGCATTTTGTAATCCTTCTGCAGCATTCCAAGATGACAACCAGCAAACTGTAGAAGGAAATTATTCTGTGAATAAGACCGTGTCTCCACTTCTTTATTCTAATTCCAGTGATTCGGTGGTTTCTAGTAGTACAATAGTCACACCAGACAATGGTAGTGATACTGCTTTTGAGACCTCTGAGGTTGGAACTTCAATCCTCGGAAGGGATAATATTTCTGAAGCTGATACAGATCTGTCGGTGGATGAAGATTTGACCGGTCCACTAGAAAAGCTCGTCAAATATGGTGTGTCAAACATCAATGAAGGCTTGTTTATGGGACAAACTATTTTAGAGCAGGTGGAAGGGCATCCTCGGCATACGATTCATGCCCGGGAGATCAACAAAGTTACAAGTGGAAGTGCGAGAAATGGTAATGCTTCAAGTGCAGCTTATCTTGATGTCAACCGAAAGGAGAGTGTGTCTGAATCAGAACAGGGTAAAGTGATTGGAAACTTTGAGAAGCTTTCGAATGGGAATTTTAGGAGTGAGGCAAGTTCATTAAGAGGAAGTTTATCACTAGATTTGGGGTTTAGCGATTTGTCTTCAKATGGTGACCTAATTTTCCAAAGAGGTGAAGATGTTTTCAGTGGTATAACCTTAGTTCTTCCATTAGATCAGCAGCTAAAGATGAACAGGGTTCTTATCAGTATGCAGCGGAGACTAGGAACAGCAAAAACTGACATGGAGGATCTTAAATCGCGATTAAACCAAGAAATAGCTGTGAAAGATTATCTTAAAACTAAGGTATGTTGGAAGTTCCACCCATTCTTCTATGAATCTTCACCCTTATTTCAGATAATTCATTCTTTTTTCTTATTTCACACTATCACGAAAACTAATAACCACCTGCATACAAGGAACATGGATATTTATGTGGTTCACCTGCAATGGACCATGGGAGGCGGTAAAACGAGTATCCGCTATGAGAAACAATACATTGGGGTACCATTGCTTTGACTAGAGGTTTGCTACCAAACTGATGAAAGTATCTTTGATGTAGGACTAATATGGACTTGCTATTTTAGTTGGGTTCTAGGCATCTCAACACTTTTACACCTTTTTTACCATAGGTGTGGAAATTTAGTAGTCACTTCTGCATACGCACAAAGAACACAAAATTTTATATAGTTAAACTAATAGGCTATATCCATGGGTTGCAGCAAATGACTAGTCACAGATGGAGGGAACAATTCATAGGGGATAATATATATGGAAAACTACATATTCCTAAATCATATTAGCATCCATGTCCAAGAGTGACACCCTGTTGGCCATTGGGGCTTTGCTACCGAACTGGTGGGAGACTCTCTAACATAGGGCAGTAGGGCTAAAACAGGCTTCCTATTTAGGTTAGGATTCTTTACATATCAACAACTTGTGACTTTTCCCCAAAGGGAAGGAAATCTAGTAGGCACAGAAAGAACACAACAATTTATGTTGGTTCACCTAATACATAAATGGGTACCGGCAAATGGGTAGTCACTATATGGAAAAAACAGACATATAGAATTATGTAGACAAAAACTACCTATCCATAAATCACATGGAGTAGTTATAGGCGCCAACAGCAAGACCCCAGTTTGGGCATCACTGCCCAACCAATGAGAGAGTCTCTGATGTTTGGCTAGCATGGACTTCCTATCTGAGTTGGAAATCTAGGCATCTCAACACTCGTAGACTTTAGCGAAAGGTGAGGAATTTAAAACAGTTTTAACCTTGCCTCTATGCTTTATGCTCTTCCAGTTTTTTTGTTATCATATGAACTATTGGGCCCAAATTGTACTTTCTGCATGAAACATGGCTACCTGATGGTATCTTATGCATATGAAGATGGTCTTCAATTTCATCCCCACCTTTCTTTCCCTTACTTCCCAAGAAAAGACGGAAAACTCAAAACACGTTGCTTTTTTTGCACCGTGTGAGCCCCATTTTTTCACATGAATCTGGCTATATAACATGTTTACTTCAACTGTCTTTATATTTTTAGGTCAAGGATTTGGAAGAGGAACTTGAAACTACCAAACAGAGAAATAAAGAAAACCTTCAGCAAGCTATGTTGATGGAAAGAGAAAGATTAACTCAAATGCAGTGGGATATGGAGGAACTTCGACGGAAATCACTAGAAATGGAGTTCAAGTTGAAGTCTCAACAGGTTTCATAGTTGTCTTTCTTTCTTTCACCTTATTTAATCAAGTACACAGCTTTCAGGGATAATGATTGATGAGTGAAACATTTCCAGGATGACAAACCAGAAAGAGAATCCCCAAATATATATATGATTCAAGAAAAAGATGAATTGCTTCAGGAGTTAGATGCTACCAAAAACAAGCTTGATCACCTATTGAAGAAATATCAAGAGCTAGAAGCGAAATCAAAAGCAGACGTCAAAGTTCTTGTTAAAGAAGTTAAATCCCTTAGAACTTCACAAGCCAGTTTGAAACAGCAGCTAAATCAATCACTTGAAGAAAAATCCAAGGCAGAGGTAGTCAATCACTCCATAAAGCATCTGTTAATTACCACCTTGCGTTCCATGAAATTTGAAAAAACATTACTTTTTGGGACGCCCCCTGTAAAAGGTCATCGTTGTTCATTGTTTACAATCATGAATTGTATTTTCGGAATAAAACATTTTGAAAGGTCATTGCTTGAGAAAAAAAAATCAGAAGGTAACTTTCCTAAATGAAATCTCATTTAAGGTCATTTTCCCGCCGGACCCCTGAAAATTGCATTGTTTCCTTTATGGGAAGTTTCCAAGTTAAAGTTACCTATTTGCTCATTAAGGTTGGGTCCAGTGAGAAATCAAACTTTCATGAGAAGCGTAAGAAGCGTAAGAAGCAATTGGTTAGAGGAAGTTCACATAAGTTAACATGTTAATGTATTTTAACTTGTATTAACATTTTATTATAACCTTCGTATTCTTCTCACTAAAATTTGATTTGTCGCACGATCCAAATTCTTGCTATTGGTGCTATTGATTTGGGCCCAAAATCTTCGCTAAAGTACGTGAGATGTCAAACATAGCAATTTTGATGGCACAAAGGGTCTTTTTCTGCTGTGATAGTATTTGCTACTGGAAAAATAGTAGTCTAAATCAAAGGAAATTAGCATCTACAACTCCACCGAGTTGCAACATTTTTTTTTTGGTTTTTGTTCAACTAAAATTACTTACTTGCTCATTGCAATCATTATAAAAACAGAGGTCTATTATACGGATTTGGGTCCATAAGCTTCCCTATGTTGTCATTATTGAAGGGGTATTTAAGACACCTTATTAGCACTGATATATTTCTATCAGATTATGCATCTTAATTCCATCGTTGGCATTACTATTATCACTTGAACCATAGATCAAAATATGGTTTATGCTTATTTGTTTAGTTTGTAAACAGAGAAATCCGAGAGTCTTATTATGAAAATTGTTCCAGAAACTACTGCAGGAAGAAAAACACAAGTCTGAGAAAGAAAAGGTCACTAGGATGAAGTTGATTCATGAATGTGGAGTTCTTCATCATCAGCTTCGTGATTGCAGCATGAATATCTTAGATGAAACTGAAGATGAACTCTTTCAAGATTCTTCATCGGTGCAAGCTGCTTCTGAAATGTTGCAAATATCTGATGATCAGATCGAAGCTCTCCTTTCTGAGGTACGTCGTGTTGATTCCTATTGTAGTTTTAAACACAACCTTGTTTTTTTCGTGCATATTGTGACCAGTGTAGGCAAGACTAGTTGGCTAGTGAAATCCTGTGGCTCGTGTTTGTCCAAAAGCTTGGCTAGCCTAAGTCAATACACTAGCAGCTTGTCAGATAATCTGAACCAAGTCATCTTGTCTGACTATCGGACCTGAGCTTGAGTCCAGTAAGGCAGTAACTTGGCTCTATAGCTTCATGGGTCAAAATGAAATTATGTAAAACCATCTTTTCAACTTTCACAAGCGTTTTTTCCATCAATTTTAAAGAAACATCTATAATAACCAGGGGCGGACCTCTTAGGAGCTGAGCAGGCTCTTGTGCACCCACTCACTTGATAATTGCAAGAGAAAAAAAAATTAGGCGTCTTTAAGGTGCACCCTCTTGATTTTGAGGGGTTCCCTTAAATACTTCGCAACCAAACCTCTAATAGAAATTAAACATGGCTGGGGATGGTTGGGTTGCCACTCCACATGCAAGAGTTCATAGTTTTGAATCTTATTGCAAATGAAAGTTTAATTTTTTATCTTTTAATTTTAAAGATTCAAGCCTGGTCCAGAGCATTAACTCAGGCCCTAAAATTGACAATTTTTCTTCCATTTTGATCTTATCATTCTTTTTCATGATCTATTTTCCTTCTCAACATTAATTCATCTTAAAAACCATTGCTTTTTATCTCATTTTCAAAGAAACATATATTTAATTTAAAGATCAAGATTGATTTTATTTGAAAAAATGTATTTTGTTCCCCAAATCGTAATTGGCTTTTCGTTAAACTGTGTTAGACTCTTGCCCCAGGTCTGCGATTTTGTGGACCTTTATCCACCTGTGCGCCTTCTCAAAGAGAATTTTGGGTCCGCCAGCGATAATAACGGCATTCTAAAATTCCAGACATTAAAGCCTTCAGTTATTAATGATGGTGAAAGCAACTCAATTTTAGGAAATAATACATTCGTCTTAATATGGTTTTATTGTTTTTTTACTGTTAACATAACAACGATGTAACAACTTGTCCCACATGGATAAAAAAGTAGGTTGATGAGCTTATAAGCTCAAAATTGTGAGCTACCAATAAGTTCCACCATGGTTTTGATTATTCGGTGTTCTTGATGCATTTTTCATCAGGCCCACATCTTATCACAAGATGATAAGCATGATGTTTCAGACATAAGTGAGGCTGATCATGAACTGAAGAAGATGTTGTCAAAGATCCTTGTGGATAACATCACACTACGAAAACAAGTAAGTTCTGTTATTAATTATGCTTTAAAATTTCACAGTTCAAAAGGGAAGGATGATGCAGGAAGATCTGCAGAAAATGAGTCTAGTCTTTAGATATAAAATGTGTCAAACTGTATATACATGGATTTGTATATGGGCTCTTCTTTGGGTAATTCTATCAGTAAGCAGTTGGTTTGTTTGAGGAAGTTGTATCATGATGAACTTAGATGGAGGAAAGGCAACGTGTTGTAGTTAAATTTCGGTCTAAAAAGATGGTGAAAAACTCTGATCCTTTCTTAAACTGCCATGTTGTAGTCAAAAGGTTTACTATTTTCTGGCCATTTACTAAAGACTTACCAGGTAAGCGTTTAATAATATCTCTTACCTTATCGATTGAGCATGGAAACGATCGGGAAATCTTATTCGGTAAAAGACATAGCAAGGTGTGAGTCTTGCCTCGTAAGTGAGAGAAAAGACTAAGCACTTACCAGGTTTAAGACACTTGCCCACAATCCATTTTTATGGGCGAAAATGTTACATGATAAGTAACGGTGATGTCTCTTGTCTGTATACTTACCCGGTAAGTACTTACCGGTAAAATTTAACACTATTATTTACTTACCGAGTAAGATTTTAGTCCATCAAAACGATATCATATGCAACAATTTACCCGGTAAGCGCTTACCATGGTAAAAGTTGTTGCCCTCACTTACCGGGTAAGATTCTTGGTCCTTATCGTATTCATCTGGTGAGATAAAGTGACTTGGTAAGCGTTTGGTAAACGGCTCCTTAGCCTTCATATTTTGTTAATATTCTACTTGTTCGATATGAAGTGAGATTTGGATTGTGTACATTTTGCTGCTGACCCTACTGTGACTGTATCCGTTTGGTTTACATGGAGCACAATTTGCAAGATAAACTTCAAGAATACAGATTGCAGTGTGTCATAATGACAATTCAGATAACGATTATTCTTTGTCGTGCCATTTTGTGTGGATTCGTGTTATAAATTGAACCATCGTTTGGTAAGAATTCTAGGATCGATCATGACCGTAGGATCATATAGCCATGTTAATATTGTATACTTGATTAGTCGTTTCTTACAATTATTATTGGTATGCATGATGTTGATACTTTGCAAAAAAAATAAAATTGTTTTGGGATGACCATGTATGAAATCGTGTGTAAACAAAATTTATTTTGCCAAAACAATTTTATCTTAAAAATTAAATTTGTGTTTATTCTTAAAAATCAATTTTATTCCAACTCCTTGTCTACTTCTAAATTTTGATAATTTTGGTTTTGAAAGATCTAAATGGAAAGGGCCGTTTATCAAACACTTACTGGCAAGAGTAGCTAGCCACCCTTACTTACCTTATATGGTAACATTCTCAACTATCAAAATGAATTGTTTTACCTAATAAATGCTTACCGGTAAGAATCTTCTCACTCACTTACCGGGTAAGATTCTTGGTGTGTGTTATTGGATCTTACCGAGTAAGATCCCCAGTCCTTGTCATGCTCATCCGGTAAAGTAAGTGTTGTCCAGTAAGCGTTTAACTATCATAATAATCAGATTGACTAAATAACTTTCAGATTTCATTCACTGTACAAAGAGGAGACTTTTGAAGATAATAATAATAAAGACATTATCATAACTTCATATATTCACCATTGAAGTATCTACAGACCAAGCAGTCAGCTATTTACACAAGGATTCAAGACTGCAAAACCTAATGAAATCCGTTGTAACTGAACAAACCCGGATCCCAGATTTCATTTTAGCATAACCAAAATAATATGATTCAATGTGCAATTTAGGATCAACCTGAAAGTGGAAGAATTACCTGGGAGTAGTAGTAACCCCTTCTCTGAAAATGATGTTGGCCATGTTTGGAGGAAGCCATTTGGCGTTTGTGATATTGACACGCTGCTGATTTTCTAGGATTTCAGAGTTTTTCGCAGTTGCTCTTCCCATTTTCTTCCCGACACAAAACCCTAATTTGATTGCGGTGAACAGACCTAAAGAAACCAAGAATGGCCTGACGACCCAATGAAAATCCTCAAGATGTTGGTACTTTTTCATCATGTTAGGACTTGTACTAAAAGAGATCAATTCAACTTCAGCTGGATCAGCCAAGAAGCAACTGTTTTCATCACCAAAAGCCAATCTATTCGGGAACTTGACAACAAGACAACCATTTGGTAACACCTGAGAAACCCGCCCGGTGGCCCACTCATAACCTCTTTTTCGAAGCCATTGAAATCTTGGGCTGATAACATTAGATTTTAGCCTCACAAACTGCCCAGTACAATAACTTTCTGCCATTTGGAGGTCTGAATAAACACCTTTCCAGAGAGTTTCAATCCCAATGATACCAATGGCTACACTTCCATCACGGTTAATGGAGTGAAGGATACCAATAGGAGAGTGTTTATTGTTTTCTTTCTTCAAACGGACCCAATCCCCTGCTGCCAGCCCAAATGTGACCCGTTCCAATGTAGATCCATGGACTCTAACCGGATCATGTATTCCATGCACCCGTACCAAAACAAAACCATTTTGATTGCTATCAGTGTCTAAACCCACGATTATCCCCGCTGGAACAACCATGTTTTCGGGCTTGCAAGAGTTTAGTGGCTTTCTTGATCGCACCATATCACCCACCTGAAGACGGTCTTTTGACAAAAACCATTCTGTGTAGCCGTTCCAATTTGATTTCTCTACAATGGTCCTGCTACCGGTATTAGTCCAGCTTCCATCATGGTAAGCTGCATTCTTTGAGCTGCAAATTTGGTATATAACTTGGATGATGGAAATAAGAAAGCGATGCTTTTCAAAGATGGTCACAGATGTGAAAAGCTCCCGTTAAACATCAAAATTTGATTTTTGTGAATAAACAGAGGCGATCAAAAAATCAATATAGCTTAGAGAAGGCATTCACATCAAAGAGGCTACATTTGAGACCTTATACAGATTAACAAAATTTATTTTAGAATAGTATTTCTATGATTGACTTGTGGTGAATTTTCAGCATCTAAGGTCATTTCATATCATATATCATGGTTTTTTGATACCATAATTCTTCTTATTTGGAGCAAGAAACCAAGCGGCAAATAGGTTGCATATGGAATTAAGTCATTAACTTAATGATGCACATGTATATGTGTTAGCAATATGATATATAGCAAATATATTATATATATGAGGGTGACTTGAGCCCTACTCGATCACTTAACCTTATGTAAAAGGTTAATGAGGGCCGCATTCAGTAGTGACGGTGGCTCATCCAAATGAGCCTTTATTCATGGAATGGAAGGAAGGTGGACCTATTCTTCCTGGTCAAGAGGAACTGTTAGAGGTAGTGCGCTTGATTATTATAGAAATTCAAGGTTATAAGACCTATTCCTTTGGCTGATTGTTTGCATTGGATCTCAGGCTTATATTGAACTCCTTAAATGCATAATTTTTCATCTTTCACTGATGGAATTTTTGTCACCATTAAAGAGAAGTGCATACATCCACGGAAACCAATATCCTCAGATTATATTTCTATGAATCATAAATGAATTCCAAAATAATGAAAGATGCGTACCTTTCAAAGACATGTAATATATCTGCCATCAAAGGACGACTCCTGAAGTCATACTCAAAACAGCCAATAATTACATTCACAACAGCAGGAGGAAGACCATCTGGAATGTGTGGTTTTTCTTGCCTTTTTACAACTGAGTTATATATTTCATCAATAGACTTACCACACCAAGGTTGCACACCTGTCAACATTTCCACAATGCTGCAGCCGAAGCCCCATGAATCAGTCTCAAAAGCTAAGGGGCCTCTAACTTCTGGCTGCCATTGTTCAGGGGCCATGTAGTTTGGCGTGCCAAGTCTTCTAGTCATATCTGAACTAGGCAATGGTACCCCTAGCAGAACATAAGGGATTCCCAAATCGCCCAAAATTGCCTTGTCGTCTCCATTCAGGAGGATGTTAAAAGGTTTAAGATTAAGAATTAGGCTCTCTTTTGAATGCACTTCCATAATTCCCTGAGCCAGATCAATCCCATACCTATCAGCATTAACAGGCTCCTCTGAATAATACTATGGATCAATTATTAAACAAACTAGCAAATAATTTCATATTATCATTTACCAACGTTACCTCAACACATCAGGCAAAGAAAGCTTTCCGCCTTTAAAACGAGCCATTTGATCACCAACTGATCCCTCATAAAATTTCATAACAATGCATATCTGAAATATATGAAACCTTTTAATGAAGACAACTACACAAGTACATAAATTCATTAATCATCTACAAGCAAGTATTCCCTCTGTCCCAAGATAAATGCAACAAATCTCTTTTTGGGTTGCGGCAAATAAATGCAAATTCCCTTTTGGATAAGATTCAAATTAATTATCACAAAATTTTGGTATAATTTATTTTGGTCCAAAAGATTCCTCTAGATTATAGTTGTTGAGGGGCATTTGCGGATATTTAACGAATAGTCAAACATTGTATTATCTTGGGACCGATAAAGTATAATTTTGTTTCTAGAAAAAAAGTAGGATCTGCTTATTTACCTTCCCACTTATAACTGAAACACCATGCAGCAAGCATGCACCTTGTAATCCTTGAGTTTCGGACAACAAAACATTAAGTTTATCTAATACAGCCTTGATGTTATCTTCCTTGATATGATGTAACATCTTTACAGCCACTTCATGATACTCTTCATAATCTTCAGTAACTTGATGACGAGTTGCTAACCAGACATCGCCAAATGGGCCCCTTCCAAGTCTATGCCTAAGTTTTATAGATGCAGGATTTATCCATGGATTGATGTGGTTAGCAGATGCACTTATAGTTGTAAGCTGATCATAATCATTATCAACAATCTCGAAGTCAAAGGAAGTTGACGGTCTATTTGCAACAACTTTTCCAGCCATTAAGTCCTGAATGAAAGATAACTGATCATGTGTAATCAACAAAGATCAACAAAGATCAATAAGAAAATAATAAATTTGCATAGCTCAAATATTCCATAGTTAAAAACTAACTTTGCAATTTTCCTTCATGTATAACCTTAGAAAGATTGTACTAAATGATGCATTTATATATATATATATATATATATATATATATATATATAGCACTGGAAGAAAGATGGAAACAGAAAATGCAATGATGTAGGTATGTGTGATGCAATATGCATCAGGAAACCTCAGTTTTCCATCCATTTCATCAAATTATAATACTTGTCATGTGGAAATTGCAACATGTGACTTGACAAATAGGGTTGGTAACATGAGAAACTGGTAATAAGGAATCCGAAATAAGGGCTACAAAGACTGTCTTTGGAATATGAACACAGCCTCGGATACGTTCAAGCAACTAACTGAGATCGAGGGAAGGCAAAGACTATCTTAGGTCTAATGGATGACATAAATTTCAGCAAACAATTTTTGGAGACATGTCAAATAAGTTCTGTAATAATGGTAACTCAAGATTTACTTACAATAATGGTTAATTCAATATAATATATATGTACACACACACCCGTACACACGCACACACGATGACTCCTAATATTTTTTTGGTGTTCTTATATCATCCATCTCATAGCTGGTGTGGCAACAGTTACAAATTTAAGAGCTTATGCGCATAACCAGCTTAAGTCATGCTCACATACAACAACAAAACTTGTATCCCCAGGTCTAATTAGAACAGAAATTTCCACCATAATCTCAATTACATAATGAAGTAGAAGGACCACACCGCCATAATTAGTAAAATCGAGTATAAACACCCACCATAGTCTACAACTAGCTCCCTAAATACCAAAGAAGGTAAATAGACTCGAAATTCATTCTAAACATTTTTACCCAAATTTCAACTCTTCTTTATCATCCTCATGCGCGCATACAAAAACAACTAATAAGGAGAAATATAATTTGATTTTCCTTTTTTTGCAATTTGTGCCCTAACTATCTAAACCAACTAAAAAGGGGAACAAATTCAGCACTTGAAGCATAAAATTTTGAACAAAAAATTCAACATCCCAAAACCCCTTACCGCTTGGGAGCAGATTAGAGATTGAAAACTCGAGTTTTGACAAATTAATGCAACGATCAAGTAGAAGTGATCGTGATGATATATCAATCATGAGATTTGTTTATAGTAAAACAACAAAACGAAAAAGAAGAGATGACAAAATCTGAGTAGCGAGGTAGAGAATTTACAGGTGAAGAAAACAATCAGAGAAAGCAATCGATGGTTTCAGTGTTGCAAGCATCGGCAACTTCATTAAACAAATCAAAGTTGTGGAGTCCATCGCCATCCATGGAAACTGAATTTTAAAGTGTGAAAAGATATTTTCTTTTTTCTTTTTCTTTTTTCTGGATAAATATTAAAAGAGTAAAAAATAAATTTGGTCCATTTCGTTTATCGAAAATAATATTTTTATCCCTTAGTTTCGAAGTTACAAAGGACTATCATGATTTGTAAAAATAATCGGACTTGTTTTTAGTAATAGTTAAAAAATCTGTCAAATGAGGGACAATTACATCAATTAAGAAACAATTTCTGAATCGTTAAGAGGTGATTTTTTTTAGCAAAAAAAATATTTGTTTCTTAATGATTCTAAAACATTCTTAATGATTTTGTATCATGTGTCTACCTTAACCATTCAGCGCCCTAATTTCGTTAAAATAATTACCAAACAATTCTAGTTCATTTTGCACTATATCATGACAGATGAGAGCCTCTTAATCATTCTGACCACTTAATCACTCTGCATCAAATCATTCAACAACTGTCAAATAGTATTATCAAAACCCACAAAAAACAAAATTGAAAAATCAATTTTGGTCGAGTAAATGATAAGAAAATTACACCTCAATTAATGGAAATTTTTAATGACAGTTATAGAGAGATCATGTTTTCCAAACAACTATGATCCTCTTGTAATTTTAAAACTACAACAACAAAAAAATGTTTTTTCAACAAACTGATCAAATTCATAGTTTACTTATATTTAATAACTCACGTCGTTTAATCTTTGAACCATATATAAATTCAAAAACTTATAAGCAAAACAAATTTCATTTGTATTTTGTAATTATCCATATTTTTAAATAAATTTAAAAACTTATAATGAAGTATCTAGATAAAAAAAATTAATTTTTTTATATATTGAGCATTGTTTAATAGCATATACTATATTATAAAACATTTGGTAAAAACTTTTAAAACTTATTTTTTTACTTCTTATTGAGGTATATTACTTAAAAATTCAAAATTACAAATAGATTATATGTAAGTGTAACTTATTAAATCTTCATGCTTGAATTTATACTAACTGTAGATACACTTAATTAAATACAAGATAAACATCTTAATTTACATATAAAAAATCTAAAATATAATTAAAATAATTATTGAGTTATAACAGAATATTTTATTATCATTTTTATAAAAATTATATTATTAAAGAAAAATAAATTACTTTGTTAATAAACTTAAATTAAATTATAATAATAAATTACACAAAAAACTGGTAACTTTTAAATATTTAATTTGAAAGTATATTTTTTCAAAATTTTATGAAATCTTTAATTTTATATTTTATTTAAAAATAAAAACATTATCGCTTTTTCAAAACCATATAAAATTGATTATTACGTCGATAGAGATAAAAGATAAAATATATTAGAATCGAGATGGATTTCACTGCATTGCGTGAGTACTCTTCTACTGTACAATAATTTAAATTTTAAGTTTACAAGTAATTAATATGTCTTTTATTATTTTTTAAAGTTCTTTTAATCCTATGAAACTAACTGATAAATACGTTTAAATACAAAATAATAATTGAATCAAATGTCAACATGATTGATGTTTATCTTAAAGTTAATCAAAAACCGTACTTGATGAAATACATTATTATTATTATTATTTCTATAAAAAAAATGTTACCGTATAAACATTTAACCATATGACTAAAGCGGAAATAAATATGAATTCATCTTTATAATCTTTAAACTACAAGCATGCCTATAAACCAAATAATTTCACAAACTTGGATCTTGAAGCGATTATCAACTACAATTGCAGTGATTGGGAGGTGATGGCTCCTCAAAATCTTACCCGATAAGTTAAGTAGAAGTCTTGAATCTTACCGTTAAACGCTTACCGGATAAGAATTGGGTAAACGATCCCTAAGCGATACCGATAGCGATAGAGATGATCTAAATGATACACCTTTTTAATAACATATCAGATATTAAAATAGTATTAAATTGATTATTTTAAGTCAAAAGTACCGACAAACGATAAGCTAAACTTGCATTTTGACAAAATTACTGAAATGATCTTTTAAATAAACAATTTTCGTTGTCTATATTATTCCAAAATAACACAACTTTTATTCCCATTAATAATTTTTACTTTAAATTATGTCACTTTGATTTTGATTTATTTTATTTTCGTTGACAAAAAATTGTGGCAAATCGTCCTACGGATTTTTATGTATGTGATATGAAGTTACATAAATAAAGTAATATTTGGATCAAACTCCTTCCTTGCAATCAGATTTAGCTTCCGACATCCAACGTTTACCTTTTCAATGGTTCACTCATCGTACAAAATGTTTCAATAATTTTTGGGCAGACTGATGCTGCAACCCCAGGCCATTTGTCGTCTTTCCTTGTGTGGATTCTATTTCAATGGAAACTTGATGAGTCGATCCGACTACACGTCTTGCTTGTGGAGCGTAAGTTTCGATGTTTGAAGGGTTTTCTTTTTATGTGTTTGCTTCGTTTTTCTTGGGTGTTTGTTTTTAGCTTTGTTCGGCTGGGTTCATATGAATCGAGATGTCTTTTTGTTTTCGGTTTTCCTGTCTTAATCTCTTTTGTTTGATTATGCTTGGTTTTGTTTCTTTTTGGTCGATTTAATTAATGATGTCTTTCAAGAAAATCGGAGAAAAAATATTTTTATTAAATCAAAGTATTTTTTAACGAAAAACTAGTTATTTATTTATTTTTATGTACTTGAAAATAGTGCGCAAAAGGACACGTCACCTTTCTGACCAACCGAAAGAAACTGTCAAATTTCAACAAAGAGGAGGATTTCCTTTCTCGCATTCCGTCTCTCCGGTCCCCAAATCCAAATTTCAAACCCTAACCATAACTTTCCCTCTAATTCTTAGCGATTGATTACCATCCAATTCATAATCATCATCATCAATTTCTCCATCCATTGAATCTTATCGCAATCACATTATCATCAGCATCTCATCTATTGATAATTTACTCGTATTAATTAAGGGATGGGAATTTTAGCGAATGAGGTTGGCGATTTCGCTGATTTTGGATATAATCGTAATGTTTCTAATCGTAAGGCTTCCTTTGAGATAAGTCAATCATCGCCATTTTCGACAAACACTTATCCTCCATTCTTGCCGGATAAACGCTACTCATGGAAGCGACTTCCATTTGGCAAATTCTCCTTCCAACCGATCAGACTTTGCGTTCTCAAGTTAGATGGATCTTCTTTTGGTAACTTCTTATAAATGCATTTGTTTATTGATTTGAGTAATTGTTATTTATGATCCTCCTCTCTGCCTCTATATACATTTCGTCATTTTTCTTTCTGGAATTAAAGGAATGTTGAATGATCTGCTTGTTACGTAGATATTATTGTTACAAAGAAAGCAACGGTGGCAAAATTGAAGCAGGCAGTGGAGGCTGCTTTCAGTTATTTGCCTAAACAAGGAGATGCCAAGGTTTCATGGTATGCCTAATTATCCTCTCTAATGGTTCATTATTTATGATTCTCCCCCCTTTTATCTTCTTCTAGACATGCTAAAAATACGGAATTTGTCAATTCTTGGCCATTGGATCTAGAAGTTAAGTTCTATATAATGGTGGTAAGATGAGTTCAAAGAAAATGATTCATTTGATTGTGTTCATAGGTCGCATGTATGGGGGCAGTTCTGCTTATGCTTCAAGGGTCAGAAACTCCTTCGTGACCGTGATTCTATTGTGCGATATGGGATCCAGAATGGTGATCAGGTCAGCGTATTCCATCCTTGGATACAGTATTTTAAATAGGATTTTGCTTTATATATTCCTTCTCTAGCTGCTAATATCACTACAAAACATATGGATATGGTGTTTATCTTAGATATGTTCACATCTTATGTTTAATCATTATAAAGAATGTAATTTGAATTCAGAATCTATCAGGGTCACAAATCACAACTGATCATCTGGGTGGGGAAGATTTGTTACTTTTTGTACAGACATATATTCGACATTTGATCTTTAACATTCAAGTAACAAATCTTATCGGTTTCCATTGCTCAGCTTCGGTTTGTTCGACATACACCTCATGTCAATAATCTTGCAAGTGAAAGATCAGAGAAGCTCGCTTACGGCACAGATGAAGCCAAGGGGTAAGTTATTGACTTACGTAACAAGATTTAGTTCGTATTTGTGGAATCAACTAGAAAATACCAAATGAATAAATGAACTTGAAGTTTGGGAATTTCCAAAATAGGTCATCAAGCAAAATGGATTATTCATATATAGACATGAAAAAGAAGAGCTGGAACGATCACTCGAACCAGCCAAATCTTGTCCTAAATGAAATCAATGATGGTTATGTGGATTTTGGTGCTAATACGAAACCTCGGCCAAAATGGGGTTGCATGAGAGGGTTGTTTTCAAACCGAAGACACGAAGGCCCAACAAAGGGACATGATCGTGTTGTCAATTCTACAATAAGACTTGGGCGAACATTTCAAGATTGTGAGTTATGTGCAGCCTCGTCCTCATATTACACTCCAAAAGAGCATTTGAGAAGAGGAGGGGGTTTCAAACACGATGATACAAATATCAATGGAACGAAAGATATTTCATGCAGATCGAATGCTGGTTCCAACGCATACGGATCATGTGGGCGAACGAGTTCATTGTTCAATGGCTTCACCGGAGGTTTTGGAGGTTTCGGTTATCCGATGGGTTATTACATGAAATAACGAGGTTTGTGACTACTTGAAGTACTTGAGTATATATCATCTTTGGATCTCGGATGTCGTTGGTGATGATGGTAATAAAGATGTAGTCATCATCATCCATTTAAGTTTCGGAGTGGGAAACTCGTTAATAATTGAGCCATGATATCTAAAATAAAGAAGCCAAATTTTGAATAAATGTGAAATTACGTGGTGAAATATGAAAAATAGTTGAATTTTTTTTTTCGTGAGGACATTATAATGTGTTAGAATAATTTTTTTGGTTTTCACATTTGCTGTTTTTATTTAATAACTAATGACATCTAAGTGAGAAACAATATTTTATAGCAAATTGGACTGAGATACCCGTTGTTAACAAGAAAAAATATAGCAAATATTTTATAATAATTTAGAGTATGGTAAATTTAATTAAAATAGTCGTTTTCAGATGTTGGTTTCATCATTTAACCATTTCTTTTCTAAAATCAACAAAATGTTACTAGATCCGCAAGTAACAAATCCATAATTTGCAGAAGGATCAAAATGTAAAAAAAGTTTATAAACCAAATCTGCAAATTCTAACATCTATATCTATTTTACAGATTTAATTCTTATACTTACAGACCTGTTTCAGAAACTTTTTTTTATACTTTTATCCATCTATAAATTCCAAAAGCTATCACTTAAAGACCTAATACCACAAGAAAAAATGGTTACTTTAATTAATTTCTCATTTATATATACCCCAAAAATGTTACTGAATGCTATTTCAAACCATAAGGGGATGTCTGATTGGTTTGAGCTTGACTTCAAAGGTCAAAAGTATCAAGAAGTTTCAGATTCAAATCCAATGAGAAATAAAAATCTTCTTGTGGCCACGGAGGTTCAAATGTGATGACTCCAAACTATCTACAAAGCAGATGATTATCCTAAAATTAATCGGCTCACGTAAAGAATTAGATATTCAGGTTAATAAAAAAAATATTACCGAACGAACAATTTTCAATTTTGGACGTGGAAGGCTTGTTTTGATTTTTGTTGGCAATTGGGAACCGCATATCATTTTGTGTGGCATAGAATGAGATAAGCCTTCCCCTTCCCCTTCCCCTTCCCCTTCCACTTCCACTACCATCATCATCATCTTCCAATCCCTCTACCACAACCCGATCTCTCAACCATTTGGGCATTACTCTTCATCGCCATTGTTAGCTATCCTCCTCCATGGCCAACATGATCATGGCCTCCTCCAAAACCCTAATCACATCTCCCCCAACTCCTAAATCAAAACACCAACCCCTCCCACAACCCTCCGTCTCCCTCCCCCTCCCCCTCCCCCTCATCAAACCCCGATTTTCCCTTTCCATCACTCCCAAATCCCTAGCCGCCGCTGCCCTCGTTGCCGCCTCCGTCGCCGCCACACCACTCCCCTCCCTCGCCGTCGAGATCGAAAAGGCCCAACTCTTCGACTTCGATCTCACGCTTCCGATCATCGCGGCGGAGTTTCTCTTCCTCATGTTCGCTCTCGACAAAGTATACTACTCGCCGTTGGGGAATTTCATGGACGGAAGGGATGCGGAGATCAAAGAGAAGCTGAGCAGCGTGAAGGATACATCGAGTGAGGTGAAGCAATTGGAGGAGCAGGCGGCGGCGGTGATGAGAGCAGCGAGGGCGGAGATATCAGCGGCATTGAACCAGATGAAGAAGGAGACGGCGACGGAGGTGGATGCGAAGCTGGCGGAAGGGAGGAAGAAGGTGGAGGCGGAGTTGCAGGAGGCGTTGGCGGGTTTGGAGAAGTCAAAGGATGATACGATCAAGTCTCTTGATTCTCAGATTGCAGCTCTTAGTCAGGAAATTGTCAACAAGGTCCTTCCAGTTCAATAATTTACATATCAGTCCTTCAAATTTGGATAAAAGTTTACTAGAATCAAGTAAAATATCAAAAAAACTTGTTTATAATCGGATGATTCGGATTCGGGTTTGAATTTGGATTTGATGTGTAATGAAGTTATTGTTAATTGTCAAATAATATTTTTATATTTTTTCCTTGAATTTTTATTGATCGAGAATTTTGTTCAATAAAAAAGGTTTAGAATATTTACATGTTTATTTTGACATAATGTCTTTGAGAGATCTGGATTTTGTGGATTTCAAATATTGGTTTGTTCTGTTTCTAGTTTAGAACGAAACTGAATTTTATTTTTTTGTATATCCTGTTTGGTTTGTAAGATTTGGAATGTAATTGAACTTTTTATAAATATTTGTTTGTTTGGAGGCCACAAAGAAATTGAAACAAATATTCCATGAGACATGGATTTGAAATGAGAATCATCTTCAAAAGATTTATAAACCTGTTGATTGTGGGATTTCACTGAAATTCTACGATTTTTTAAATCCATTTTTTTTAAACCAAACACATGACCGAATTAGAGTTCAAATTCAAATCCTACCTACCCGTATAAACCAAATGGGCCTTAAGAGTTAAATGGTGAAGGTCAAAACACATTTGAATCAAACGTGGGTCGAGGAAATTACTCAGTAAGCAACAACAACTGTAGAGCACCAGTACATGCTCATATAAAAAAGATAGTGGTCATTGCGTTCCCGTACTATTTATGAGCAAACCCGTAAAGGAACAAAAGAAAAGGTTAAGAAATCAGGGTGAAATTACTTGAAATCCAAAAACAAATCTATGAGTTGTGTTTTATTACATAAATAGTAGTATATGCTCATGTAATAGTGTTTGGGAAAGAATTGGGTGCTTATGAGATCATAATGTGACATTGAGAGTAAAACTTCAGGGCGTTTAAATAAACACTTACCTAGTAAGTGCTTAACGGTAAAATTCAACTCTATCGTTTACTTATCGGGTAAGATTTTAGTCTACCAAAACGACATCGTGTGTAACAATTTACTGGTAAGCGCTAACCGTGGTAAAAGTTTTCGCCATCATTTATCGGGTAAGACTCTTAGTCTGTGTCTTCGCTCTTACAAGGTGAGATTCTTGCTACTTGTCATATTCATCCAGTAAGGGAATGTGACTTGACAAACGTTTACCCGAGTAAGCACTTACCAAATCACATTATATTATCAGATGAATATGGTAAGAACCAAGAATCTTACCGGTAAGAGCCAGACAAGGACCAAGAGTCTTACCCGGTAAGTGAGAGCAACGACTCTTACCACGGTAAGTGCTTACCGGGTAAATTATTGCATACGATGCCGTTTTGATGAACTAAAATCTTACCCGGTAAGTAAATGATAATATTAATTTTTGCCGATTAGTACTTACCGGATAAGTGTTTGGTAAACGGTCCCTAAGTTAAAATGTCGGCTAAAAATCAAAATACATATATGATTGGGCCCCCAAAAAAGTTTGTGGGCTCTAAAATTTTTGGTGGCCCTATTCGAAACCACACATTGGTACACCCTCTGATATAACCCTATTTAGACATGTTAAATGATAGAAATACATGTTAGAAGTGTTGTAATACAAAGAGAATAAAGAAAAACATGCTAGAAATGGGTTAGAATGGCTAAAAGGGGAGGGGGAGGAGGAGGGGAAGAGGTGTTTGTAGCATTTGTCAAATGAATGTTGATTTTTATTATATTTTTAAAAACTAAGGGGTCGTTTACTTAATGCTCATATAGTAAGCGCTTATCGATAAGAGTTTAACACTTTCCCTTAACTTATCAGATAAGATTTTAGTTCACTAAAACTGCATCGTATACAACAATTTATCCAGTAAGTGCTTATCTGGTAAGAGTCGTTACTCTCACTTATCGAGCAAAACTCTTGGTCCTTGTTATTGCTCTTATTGGGGCAAATTGTTGTAAGAAATCAACCTTGATAAACTTACTGGACATAATTATTGTGTACGCCTGGAATCGAACCCTGGATGAGATATGCTACCACAGCCCCTAGGACCTCAACCACTACGACACAACTCTGGTCGTTTAAGATTCTCAATCTTTGTCATGTTCATCCAATAATGCAAGGTGACCTGGTAAGTTTTCAGTAAATGACCCTAAAATATTCTCTCTCTCTCTCTCTCTCTCTCTCTCTCTATATATATATATATATATAGTATGTGTGTGAGAAAGAGAAAGAGAAAGAGAGAGGGATTTAAATACAAAAAATGTAATTGTTACAAACTCTATGAATCAAATCATGGCCCTTGATTTTGTTTATTTTGAAATTTAATGACGATTATTAGATCAATTGAAGTTGAAATTGAGAATAAATTTTAGGAACCGATTTAATCTACACATACAATTGAAATTGATTTATAGAGTTTGTTATATAATATGATTAAATCCAAACATATTCAAAATTGGATTTATTTTGAAAGTATTGTTGAGACGATTATAATGATATAATTTGTGAAGAAAAAAAACGTAAATCTTTAATGTATATTAGTTAATATATGATTATGTATGTTAATATGTAAAATGAAAAACAAAAGGGATATAAAGTAAATTAAATAACTAATTAAAATGGTATAATGTGTAACTTGAAAATAAAATATAGTCTCATTTTTAATTATCTTGTGTGGAGCTTTTAAACTTATACATGATGCATCAAGATTTGTACTTCTTCAAAATTCCAACAATAATATGGTGAGAGAGAGGGGAAAATATGTACCAAACATAGAAGGGCGTAGAATGTAGATTAGTAGATTGAAAAGGTAATTTAATATGTAACTGCAGTAAAATACATTAGTTTACACTGTTGAGATTTAATATGAAAGATTGATTTAAACGGTTAAGATTAAAACAACGGTTTTTTAACTTATCATGGTTAATATTATATATAAATTACATAAAAGTTGTTGAAAAACAAAAGTCGTAACGTAACGAGTGTATTATTTCAACTTCCATTAAAAACAGGGACGGACCACTAGAAGGTCCCGGATGCTTGTGCATCCACCAACCTAATTGTAAAAAAGTCACGGGCATTGAAAATGCATTATTTTAAATTGATATTTGCTCATTTAAATTTATAAAAAATAAGTTACAATTTATGGATACTATCATTACACATCATATAGGTAGTGTTTGAGATTGCTTATTTAAAATAATTTATGTTTTTTTACAAAAACATTTATCAATTTATTATAAGTCAGAAGGGTTTAGCTTATTTAAAAACTCTTTATTACCGGTTTGACATCGGTATAAGTTGTTTATCCAAACATTCAAAAATGCTTATTATTGATGTCACACCGGAATAAGCGAAGAAATTATTTTTATAAACAATCTCAAACACCACATGATGGATGGCAATTGCAACTTCCATTTTTATCAGAAAAAATCTAGACGGCAAACCTACCCTAACAATCTTCATCTGGTGACGTGTTGTCGTCGATAAATTGTTGGCAATCTTCAATTACACATTGTAGACATAGAACAGTCCACCAAAGAGAGCAACCGAAGTCAAAACCCATTTTTTATAGTTTTTCTTACCCGTAAATTAAGATAGCACAGATATTGGACCTGCTCGTGCTAGAATTAAGGTCAAAATTTCAGGAAACGAACTTATATAAGGAGAAATGACGATTAGGGTATAAGGGTATTTTATATTAAGAACAGATCAAATTTAACAGAGAATTGGTTAAAAGAGGTAATGAAGAGATATAATCAGGTTGAGACGAGGATTAGGTTTTTGATGAACACCTTCTTTTTAATACCCCTTTTAGTGGTTTCCTCTTTTACTTTCCAGTTGTTATAAGCATACTTTTGTTTCTTTTTTGCTGTACAAGTTTCCAATTTATCCAGAAAATATCAAATTTTGAAGTTTAGATGTGTATTTTGACGTCACCTTGAGCTCACCAACTGTTTGATAAAATTCCTCACCGAGTCTCTAGTAGCTTTGTAGCTTTTAATGACAGTCAATCAGGAGAGATTTTTGGGGCATTGGCAAGATACTAAGAATCGACTTCTTTGTCCTTAAGTTTTTGTTAACTTATAATCAAGACTTTAAACAATTACCCATTACTTAGTAAATGAATATGATCTTCATTCTTCTAAAAGAAACAACTTGGACTACGACCCCCAAATTAAGTTAATCTTGTATTTTAGTCTGTTCACTGGCAGGCCGGCAATCCTTATGGTTTATCTATTTGTCTTCATTTACCCTCTACTAATTTTAAATTTCAAGGGTTGTAGCACGACGACTTCCCGGGACCCATCCAAGTACCCATATCACGAATGTGTAACCGTGAAGCTCGATGGGTGTTGAAGATGACAATTAGAAAAATCTCAGTGGTCCTAAGGACTCGAACTGATGCCTTATGAGGAGCATTATCAAGGCTTAACATTTATCTGGTGGTTGAGTTAGTTAATGTTTTGACACATATCAAGTGTTACTTGTGATTTGAGCTTGTCATATGATGTAGCTTTAGCTATTTTCTTGGGCATACATGACACATGCTAATAAAAGGTCATGCTTCCAATTTAAGGTCCTCTAGCTAAATAGCCCATGCTATGTACATACTTTATTTAATGGAGATCTGTTAACACTGTTAGGCTCACAGACCAAAATAGGACAAGATAGTAGATTTTGGGCCAAAAGAGCAAAAGGAAATTTTAATGGACTAAACCTGCATGTTGGTGGATACTCCAGGGATGGAATTTATAGTTTACTGACTTCAGTGGATATCAACATGATTCATATAAAGAAAACAATCAAGATTACAGTCAAGATCTGAATGAAGTGTTCCAACTCCTTATTTCCATTTCCATGTCTCCCTATTAGCCACTGGTAATTGATGATATCGTACAGATCAAGAAAGATGACTAAATTATTAGAGAAAACAGATGATAATGATAATGATGATGTGAACTTGACCTGGTAAAACACTTGTTTGTCTCTGTGTGTTGAAGGCATGGCTTTTTAGTTCACACCGTTGTACCTTGTGCATTGACCATAAGACTTCTCATATACCAAATATATGTTTGAGAATACCTGCAACCCCGTTAGATTACCCTTCAAACGAAGTTTCGAAAATATCCCGAGAATAAATGGTCCAAGTATAGCTTACCCAAAAGAAGTTTCCAAAATATCCTGAGAATAAATGGTCCAATTATAGCATATAAATGAAACAAAAACTGTCTTGGTGTATACTACAACTTTTTAGATGAGTTGGGAATCTAAAGTTGAAACTTCATGAGCTTTTAGCCCTCCTTGCTTCTTATCTCTCTCTCTCTCTCTCTCTGTGTACGTTCATTGCTTAGTTATGGGGATTCTAAGCTTCTGTTTCTTGGTTTTCTCCATACATAAACTTGTTGACGCTCAAATAACCACCGAACCGAGTGAAGGTCTGTGTGTGTATTGTATCTCTTTGTATATAAAGTATTCAGTTAAGCTGACTCTTTCTCTCTGTTGTGATCATAGTGGCTGCTATCAACAAGCTGATAGATTACTGGGGTTTGAGTTCAAAGCTGAACTTGACTACTGACCCCTGCACTCAAGGTGCATCTTGGGCTGCAGAGACTGCAAACCCGCGAATTGCTTGTGATTGTCCTGCCAACATCTGTCGCATAACTCACTTGTCAGTTCTTTATGCTCTTCTTTCTACTACTAACGTTCAAACGAGCATTTCACTTTGCAATTTGTAAAGAAAATGATTTGTCAATATTGGAACAGATAACAGATTAGTTTACACTGATGAAAGGTTGAGATTTTCATTTTTGTCCTTGCAGGAAGATATATGCTTTGGACATTTCTGGTGAACTCCCACCAGAACTTTTTCAACTCACTGAGCTCATGGACCTGTGAGACACTAACGACTTTAGTTTCTAGAGATAGAAGAAATAAGTTCTATACTTGTGAGGTCAAAGATATTGCATTTCAACTTGAAAATTGCTATGGATTTTGTTACACAGCTGACACCATCTTGTTATACTGTTGGATGTAGTTATCAAATGTTCTCATGGAAACCAAAGAATTCGTATGATTGCGATGTTAAAAATGAGTTTGTTTGACCTCAAAAGTTATGCATAACTCAATTTATTTGAGTTTTAACACTTTAACTTGCTGCAGGAACCTCGGACAGAACATACTAAGTGGCTCTATCCCTCCAGGAATCGCAAAGTTGTTCAAAATGCAATATTTGTTAGTACATCTCAATCTTCTCCCAAACTTATTTTTACTTCTGATTTAATAGCATCACTTGACTTTGCACAATTGTTAATCATCAGGAGTCTTGGCATTAACAATTTTAGCGGACTCGTGCCTATGGAGCTTGGCAATCTTACCAAGATGAAATCCTTGTTAGTAAAAATCTTCAATTCTCACATTCAATCATTCATTTTGATTTTCCTTTTACACTACTAGTGATGAATTTATATCGTTGTTCAGAAGCTTCAGTTCAAACAATTTCAATGGACCCTTACCTGTTGATTTAGGAAACTTGACTTCCTTAGAGCAACTGTAAGTAAATCCATAAGTTACATATGTCACTTGTTCATCATCTTTTTCTAAAACGGTTCAAATTTTGAGGTCAAAATAACTAATTTTCAACTTTCTTCCTTTGATCAACTTAAGGGTTTGAGTTTATATGTTGTTGATCAATTAGGTATATAGACAGCAGTGGAGTGAGCGGGCCATTTCCTCAAGAACTATCAAGCTTGAAATCTCTTCAAACTGTGTAACTCACTGCTTTCAACATTCATTTACTTTTGAGTACGAAGATTTTCCTTATCTTAAACATGTTTTTGCTGCAACAGATGGGCATCAGACAATGGTTTCACTGGAAAGCTTCCCGAGTTTTTTGGAACTTTTACGAATCTAACAACACTGTATGCATGACTATCTGTCATCTCTTTGGTTATGAAATAATCGATTTACGGTAATGGATTTTCATTTGTTTTCACTAAGCGTTGCCCTTACAGGAGACTTGAAGGAACAGCTCTTGAAGGCCCAATTCCCAGCAGTTATGCTGCTTTGACGAAACTAGAAGACCTGTAAGATTGCTTAGAAATATTTGGAGGATTACTCTGCTGAACAAAACAGCTCAAATGTGAACCATAAATACTTTGAGAACCTAGGAACTAACTATTTCATGCATTATTCATGATGAATAACCCTAAATAATCCTGAATATCATGCATTTTCATTATTCATGATATAATGCATTTTATCATGTATTTTCATTATGAATAATTTTCATCATGAACGAATAGTTTGTTTCTGGGTTCTCTGCTCATATGATAAGCTATCCAATCTATTCATTCATTTCTTTTGCTGTATAGGAGAATTGGTGATCTGGGTGGTGAAGACTCGACACTTGATTTCTTGGTTAACTTGACAAGCCTTTCGATTCTGTATGACTTCACTGCTTTCTCGTTTACTTTTGTTTTGATTATTAGTCTTACATCTCTAAAATTCAACTAGTTGTTCCTTCTTTCAACCATCGTGCTTGGTTTTCATTGCAAACAAACTAGCATTCTTGTATAGATGCAAAAAGAAATGCACAATTGCAGTGAGTGAGCGATTTTGTATAGGAAGTGCCAAACACGATGGTCCTTTACATTTGCATTTATATTTCCAAAATTTGTTTGAGTTGCTCATTCTTGCATAAAGTAGTATTCTTGTTTTTGTTTTATTTGAACTTTCTTTTCTTTTTTGCATTTTCTTGTAAGAACAATGGTTAGTTGTTAATCTAGTATGATGGTTTCCATAGTCAATAATTCCCAAATTAGTACAAGTTTGAGAAATATCTGATGTGACTCGGATATTGTCTATAGTTCCTTGAGAAGCTCCCGAGTGGCTGGAGAAATTCCCTCACAAATTGGCTCCTTCCCTGACTTACAAACCCTGTAAGTTCACTTCTATATATACTAGATTCAGTTTGCACAGCTTGCGTTTGGTAGGTAGATAGGATTGGACATGACTGGAAGGGCAAGAATGAGGGAGGCAGTGAAAGAATTATGGAAGGTTTTAGGGTTTTAAACTGACATGGGTAGTGTCGAATTTACTAATCTTGTCACATTTCCATGATTTTTGTTCCACCAATTTTGGTGGAACAAAAATGCAGGTGGGACAAAAATACAATCTTGTCATGTCCCAGTCTAATGTCATGGCAAACGTGAAACAAGTCTTTGTTCTGCCATATCTATATACCAAACGCACCCCTGGCATGCCAAATGTCATGCATGTGGTAAGATCATAATCTTGTCTCAAGTTCTTGAGTTTGAAAACACTTTGAAGGGACTTGAGCTTCAACAAATTAACAGGCGCCATACCGAACTCTTTCCAAGACTCCCAATCGTTGCATTTCTTGTAAGTCTTTCACTCTCTTTTTTCACATCAAACCATTGCAGGTCTTCGATTAGACTACAATTATATGAGTTTTCAGGTATCTCGGAAGCAATAGATTAAATGGGGAGATCCCATCAAATATCATAACTCCACAGCTCCGGGCATTGTAAGTTCTGAAATGATGTCTTCAATTACCTTTTGTTGTCTTGTATTTATCTGTTTTTTTTCTTCATAATCTTGCAACAGAGATGTCTCCTTCAATTCCATCTCCGGTAATTTACCTGCTAATTTCGTGAAAATTAGACGATCAATGTGAGTTGAACAACATTGTAATTCACATATGAATTGTTCAAACACTGCATAAACATAATAGTTCTTCAACAGGAATGTTGTGGGAACTTTGGTGAATGGAGACGGCTTACTAGACGGGTAAACCACTTATCATAATTTTTTTGGTGTTCTTCATACAGATCTAATCCCATTTTCTTTGGATTTTTTCTATTGAAAAGCCTAACCTTTTTATTAAAACTCAATGCAGGAAGGCGTCCGAAATCTCAGATTGCCTGCTAAGCGGTAACAAGTGCACAGAGAAGGTTCCAGTCGGTAAGTTCTGTTTGAACATCATTCATAGTGAAGCCAAAGAGATCTTCAAAATATTCTCTAAAAGTTTCTCCAAATTGGAGAAGCAAAAGTTAAAATCTTCCAAAAAAATTACATTCAACATTTAATTATATTATTAAAATATTCAATACATTTAATGCTCCAACAAATTTTCAAATAAAGTTTATATGAAATGATAATACATTCAACTTCATCAATGGAAACAACAAAAAAGACCATGTATTTACCTTCAACCTTTATTTATCTTTAACCTTGTGGGGTTAGCTCAACTGACAATAGGACTCGGGCCTTTGGGAATTCTCCTCAAAGGTTCGAGTCCTGTAAGGTCAATGGGATTTTCTTGGCTGTTCTTCAAGTCTGGGATTAGTCGATGTGCGTGCAAGCTGGAGTTCTTTAAATTTTCAGATCTTTATCCTCTCTCCTATTTTCTCTATTTTGGAGAAGGTTTTGAAGGATCTGGTGGAACAAAAAAATAAGTTAAAAAGTCCAAAATCTTCGACCGTGAGAATATCATTTATCAAATTACTCTCTAAAAAAACCCTTAGGAGAGAAGGGGGGTTATAACATAATATTGAGAAGAAATCGTCTAAGTCCAAACGATGAGGGACTCCAAGAAGCCCCTAGATAAACCTTAGCTTTAATATTGTGTGAGAATAAGTGCAATCCATCATATCACTCTCCAAAACGGACCTTGATGAGAGAAGAGTCCAAGTCTAGCTGACATGACACTCTGACATGTAAGTTTTAACATCGAATTTGGTACACATTTGACTGTAGATTCTTTTGCTGTCAAATGTGGTGGCTCTCAACAATCATCTTCATACGGTGTTAGATTCGATGATGATTCAGAAACCCTCGGAGCTTCATCAGTCTACACGGCTTCAAATAATAAATGGGCAGTAAGCAACACCGGCAGTTTTATATCAAACCCAAATGGGCCTCAATACACGGCACAGACCGCCTCTCAGATCACAGGTACTTTAGAATCTGAATTGTATAAAACAGCAAGAATCTCGCCAAACTCATTAAGGTATTACGGCCTGGGCTTGAGAAATGCGAGGTACAACGTTGAACTTCATTTTTCTGAAATACAAATGGATGATTCTGAGTCATGGAAAGGCCTCGGAAGACGCTTATTTGATGTTTATATCCAGGTACATACTTTATAATATAAATACAACATCTTTCATTGCAAACTAATCACTTTTTGCAGAAACAACAGTTTGTTTGCAATGAAAAATCAAGAATGATATTTTGTAAAGTCGATGCATTGAATCTGTTCCTAAATATTTGCATCTACTATGAGAATAAACCCCTTTATTACTTTTCAAAAGAGTCCTTTATGAGAGAAGGGAGGTATATATTGAGGAGAATATGGCCAAATCTACCTAATGTAGGACTCTAACATGCCCCCACTAATGGAGGCTAGATGGGCACAGATTGTCTGAGAGTGTCGAGAGGGGGCTAGACAGGTACAAATTGCTCTAGAGTGGTAGACTTTGACTCTGATACTATATAAGAATATGTGAAACCCCGTTAGATTACTTTTCAAAAGATCCCTCGAGGAGAGGAGAGATTTTGACGGATACGGAGTAAAATAGGTCCAAGTCTAAGCTGATTTGGAACTTTATTATATATGAAAATGACCATTTCCGCATTCACATTTGTTTATTTTGTAAATGAATACGAATCACTTGGTCATCACATGTTCAAGTGGATATGCAAATTTTCAAATAGTCATTAACAACTACTCCTAACGTTTATGCAAATTTGAAAAGGGTGAAAGAGTTCTTCAAGATTTCAACGTGAAGGAGGAAGCACGTGGATCAAAAAGAGCGTTGGTGAGATCATTTGAGACCAACGTAACAAACACGATCATCGACGTTCATTTGGTGTGGGCGGGCAAAGGAACTTGCTGCATTCCGGTTCAGAGCACGTTTGGTCCGTTAATCTCGGCTATTCATGTTTCACGAGGTTAGTTTTTCTTGGCACTCAATTATGTAGTTATTTTTATAAAAGTTACTTATTACATAATTTTGACATCACGGTTTAACTCACTCTATTGTACGAGTTTGGGGACTTTATGGAAACAGTCGTTCTACTATTTCAGGTGGAGGATGCTTTTGCCTTCCAAGTACATCCCACCCTATACGGCTATACCCTATTACCCTATTTTTGAGTGGGGTATACTGTATTTATTTGGTCGGATTTGTTTTTTAGTTTGACATAAAAGATTAATAACGATTTGACAGTTGTACAACAACTAACTTTACGTGGACAATATCTTGATATTTTTCTTGCCACATAAATCTTGTTTTATTTTGCTAGCATCCATCGGCACCGGTTCTTCCAACGACAACAAGAAGCAAGTAGGAATGATCGTTGGGATAACGCTTGGAGGTGTAGCCGCGATTTTCATAATAGCCTCCGTTTTTTACTTATGGCGGGTAAAGAAGACACCGGAACATGTACCTATTCATATAGACTCGCCCAAGAAAAGCCGAACTTCTATCTAGGCTTAGGCTTTTGGGGATCCTCCCCATAAGTCACAAGCTCTAGTCCTGTCAAGACCAGTAGGGACTTTCCGGAATGTTCTCCAGGGCACTATTGAATTAGTTGAGGTGCATACAAGCTGACCTGAACACCCACAATTTACAAAAATATAAATAAAAACCTGTGGCTAGGCTATTGTTCATAGTTGTTTGTAAACTTATGCTACCAATAAAAACAGGTTTCTTTCTTGTATGTCTTTTTTGTAATAATATTCGAAAGCTGTGTGTAATATGTGTATATCTACTTTGACTAAATAAGTTTTTGGGGAAATCACTTTTAGATGGGTTGATTCCACCTGAGTTTAAATGCGGTGACTCAAGGCTATCTACAAAGCAGGTGGTCGCCTTGGGATTAGTCGGCTTGCATAGTGGGTTGGATATCTAGGTTAATAAAAAAAACTTCCAAAATATAGAAGGTTAGGGAGTCGGTTGTTTTTTTCTTCTGCTCGATTGACCACTCAAAAGAATAAGGAGCCGTTTACCAAACGCTTACCCGGGTAATGATTACCAGGTAACATTACCACACCGATTGAATATAGTAAGGACCAATGATTTAACCGGGTAAGAGCGAGACAAGGAACAAAAGTCTTACCCTGTAAATGAGGGCGACGACTCTTATCACGGTAAGCACTTACCGGGTAAATTGTTGTATACTATGTCGTTTTAGTGGACTAAAATCTTACCCGGTAAGTACATAATAGTGTTAAATTTTATCGGTAAGCATTTACCAGGTAAGTGTTTGATAAACGACTCCTAAGATGTGTTGTGTGTCATTTTTAATATATGAAACTAAATATATTATTATTATTATTATTATTGGTAACTGTTGGTTCTCGGACAGCTTATGCGCACCGATTAATCTTCGGGCGACCACGAGTGGCCTTGAGTTATCATTCTAGGTGAACCTCCACGGCCAAAAGGGTTTTGGAAGCGTGTGGTTTTCTTGATAGATGGGATCTTCCATTACATCCTCCTAAGGCTTAACTAGTGCATTACAACTCAAGTGGTTATAATAATTTAGAGATGGGCAATTAAGCCTCAAAGCCCAAGCCTGGCTCGAGACTAGCTATGGAAAGCTCACGACCATTGGGAGTGACCTTGGACCGATGATTACGGTTGTGTATGGAATTTGCGTTAATCTCTGACAGAAACCGGTTATGAAAAGGATTAGCTAGATCTTAAGACCGAAACTAGTCAAGGACTTATTTAGGACCAGCCAACAACTTGGTTGTACATTTGCACATGCATATATGTATACATAATGTTCACAACATATACTGATAGATGAAGAATCGCATGAGAATAAGAGTTAACATGAGAAGTCTAAGATGAAATTTGAACATTTAATCATTTTTAATTCCAAAAGAACCCATAAATTATGTTTTAGAAGAGAATTGATCTAATGGTTCTCTTCACCTATGATTGATCTAAGGGTAAATATTTTTTCTCACCAGAACCCAATCTTATAGGGAACCTTAGATCTGGGATCGGTTATGGATCCACCTTTGTCCATCCCTTATAATAAATAGTTATAATAAGGATTTAAATTCGTTCTAAATTTAAAATTATAACTAACTAAATTAATAAATAAATTAAAATATTAATACACAAAATCGACATGTCATTTTTGTTATAGTTTATTTTGTATGAACTTGTGATAGTTTGCATGCATCTTTTATAATTTATTTTTATTTAATTTTTGAAAATAATTGTATTATTATTGTTATTATTATTATTATTTATAGAAATTGTAACTAAATTGATTAATGTTGGATTTATGCGCGGTTGGATTTTGACTTGGCTAATATGCCACCGCACGAGTCACGTGTTCAGGGCTGTCGTGAATCTTAGATACAATAAAATACCATACCATTTTATTTTTATTATTTATAGTTTATATATTTAAATGTATATATTTATTGTTTATATATTATATATTCTTGAAAACTCATTTTTCATTTTTTTTCCAGCTTTAATCAAATTGACAACGTAAAAGATTTATCTGGATACAGAACGAGAACGAAAACAATTGATGAAGAGATTATTATTAATTTTTAAATTGTTATTATAAAATTAAAATATAATTTGACATAATTTTTAAGAACGTACGTAATTTTATTTAAATTTATAATTAAAAACAGTAAGAAAAGCATGATTACTATCTCTTCTCTTACCTTTATCTATATTAAGTTTTATATTGTGTTCTCGAGAATTTTTTTTATGAAAGAAAGGGGGATAAACAACTAGATATGGCTCGATAGAAAGGACGCAAGTTTTTTCGCCAAGCGATTTCGTCATGGGCTGACTAGATAAGCCCATATCGGATGGCTAGATATGGTTATGCGAATAAGTCATATCTATTATACAGCTCATTAAGCTCTTGCCGAATAGCCTTTAAGTCTCATCCTCTTTATGAACGATTAAGTCTAATTTTTTTAAATAAATAAACCATTAAGCTTTTTGGGTTTGAGCAATTAAGTACTTGAACATTTCTTTTAATAAATAAAGTCATCAAAACTTTTAGAAATTGATTATCTACATCATTTTAACCCAAAAAAAGCTACTGGTATCCGGCTAAAAAGTTTTAAAGTAAAAAATAACTAACTTAATGTTATTGTTCTCAAACCATATGTCATTCAAACCTCTCACATCAAAAGCTATCACTCTCCCTCACCTCATCATAGTCTGCTCTCTGTCACTACACATCGTCACAGTTGGCATCTGCCATCAATTTCCCTCATTTTTATCCACTTTTTTGTTTTTTTTCAATTCTCTTGCTTCTTTGATCTGTCTATGTGTGTATTAGATTAAATAGTTAGAAAAAATAATATTTGTTTTCCATATGATAAAAAAATTAAAAAGGAATCATATTAGTTTAATTTTGAATAAAAAATTAAGTTTTTAAATGATGTTATATAAAGTCGAATATTTTTTTTTCTAATTGATTAAAAAATTCTCCTAAATAATATTTTAAAAATATAGTAAAATTTTAAAATGATGCAAGTAACTAATTTTTAAAAGTGAGGTGATTTATTTATTAAAAAATACTAGAAGGGTACTCGCACAATATAGCGAGATATATCTTGATTTAAATGTTTCATTTTATATTTTGGGTCTATCAATGTTATAATGCGATTTTATATGGTTTTGAGAAAAAGAAAATGTTTTTATTTTTGAATGAATATAAATTTGAAGATATTATAAAATTTTGATGAAAATAAGCGATATTAATATCAAATTAACTATTTTAAAGTTTTTTTTTTTGTGTGTAATTTATTTAATTAAAAATTTTATTATGATTTAATTGAATTTTAAAAACGAACTAATCTATTTTTGGTTTAATAAAATAATTTATTTAAGATCATAATTAAGTATTTTATTAGAACTCAATGATTATATTAATTATATTTTAGGAATTTTATAATTAAAATGAGATGTTTATCCTCTAAAATTATGTTTATCTGCAGTTAGTTACACGAATTTAAACATGAAGCTTTACGAAGTTGTACTTACGCATAATTTACTCGTAAGCTTGAATTTTAAGTAATATGCATCAATAAACAGTACTTCATGCATAAAAAATTAAGAGTTTTTGTCAAATGTTTTATAATATAGTATAGATATTAAGAATGATTTTTTTAAATAACTATGACTTTGTGAGTTACATGATATTAATTTTCTATTTTATTTATAAATTTTTAATTACATAATTTTGAAAAGATTAAAATAACCCAATAAATTTGAAATACTACTTTTTGTAAAAGTGATTACATTTTTGAAGTCAATTTATAAATATCTCATTTATTTTTTAAATCATTATATTTTTAGCGTCTTTTCGGGTCTAATATTGCAATTAGTTAAAATAATTTAAAATTTCGTCAAACCTTGTATTTATATTATGATCTTGAGTTAAATGAAAATTTGGTCTCTATAGTTTACATAAATTAAAGATTAAGGTCCTTAAAACTAATATATTTTAATTAACAGTGTTATTAAGAGGGACCATCTCCATGATATAAATAAAACTAATGCACTACAATATTTTTTTCATCATCAAATAAATAATTATTTATAAATTAGAAAAATATTATAAAATGTATGAAATGTACACTCATAATAACAGTTAATATTGCACATTTGCTTGCAACTAACCATTTTTGAACAATTTTTAATGTCAAAACATTATTTTTGCGACAAAAATATTATAAAATGTATGAAATTCTTTTCGTTACAAGAAACAATATCAATGAAAATATATAATTTACATTTAAATAACTCTAAACATGAGAATTATAGTAATGAAAAACCATGGTTGAAATCAAAGCCAACCAGATGGCAAAACCAACTACTAATTCTTATCTTTATCTTTATATATCTTAGAGTAAAATTTACAATGAATGAAATAACATCATAAGAAGAGAGTGTTTTTTATTTCTTGAATTGTGGTTGTATATCCCGCATTGATGGAGATATGAAAGATTTACAATCAATGGGGGATATATGAAGGGAGGTTGAGATATCTTTGTGGAAATTCATGGGGTTGGCTCCTTTTGACTGATCCTCTAAATTCACGTTAATGACTCATTTTGACCGACCCTACATGCTCATGAGTTGACTCATTTTGGCCAACCGTTTTTTAGCAAAAAAATATTAACCATACAAAATATAAAAAAAAAATTATTAGATTTAATGATTTTAAAATCTTGAAGTATGTTGTGATTTTGGTTATCTTTTGCCAACCTCTTTTTACAATTTTCTTTTGTTAACTCGACATATGAAATGATATTATGAGATTTAATTTTTTTTTTGAATTGTGCTATGATTTTTGTTATCTTACAAATATGAGAAAATGATTGAATGCACAATACATCTAGTATATTAAAAGAGTATTTCATTGAAAAATTAGTTGGCTAGAATATAAGACCCTCATTTTACAAAAAGAATATATATATACACACATAAATTATTTAAATAAATACAAAAATAACATAATATTGACAAACATCGATAATGAAAACTATAGTTTATAACGTACTTTTTGGAGAGATCTTCCTATGTAATGATCTATATTTATATATGTATACATATAAAATGAAGATCTTAGGACATGAAATGATATTATGAAATTTAAATATAAAAAATATTTAATTATGGTGGTGTTTTTATTATTTAAAATAATATATCGAAGGTCATTATATATATAATAAATATATAAAAATATCTATTTAAAATTAAATGTGACATTAAAATATTGACGTGGAATACTAGTATTGAATAGAGATAATGAATTTTATAGATGGTTATAGCATACACCTCCAATTCAGACAAGCCAACTTCCGACACCTCCCGATTTTCTCTCTCACACACAACACACACTGAATCCACTTTCTCTCTCTGGATCTCACCGATTCAACCAACCCGAACTCCCCCCACCTGTAAGTTCCCTTCCTTCCTCCCTTTCTTTTTTCTTTGCAGAAAATCCAGCTAAGGAAGAGAGAGAGAGACAGGGAGAAAAATCCGGCGAAGCATATACAGGATACACCCCAGATGTGTCTGCGTCAACTTCAGATCTAATCGTTTCTCTATCCAAGTCAACAGATCTGTTCATCCACTTTCCCTATCACCTCTACTAATCTTCTGGTATTTCTGCTGCAGATATAAACGGTACGGTGTTGTACGAATCGAAATTCCTTTTAAAACGGTCTGAGTTGGCATTTTGGACGCTTTTAGACTTTGGTGATGTTTAGTAAAATTAGTGAACTGCATTGGTGATTAATTATTTGGATTTGATGTTGTTATATAAAAATTTATGAGCGTGCTTGATTTCTATGTTGATATTTAATGAGTTGTGTTTGATTTTTTTGTTTTATGACAAGCTAATCAATGATCGTCATGTGTGCTTTAACTACGAGTTTTTGAGATTTAGTTATTACTTTTTGACAGCCAGAAATCTAGAACAATGTTAAGAGTCTAATTTGTTTACCGTTTAATTCTTGTCTAACTTACGAGATCCGGTTTTGTGCGGATGATTTAATGTACTTATTTTGTATTATCGTAGATCTGGTTTTGTTTTTTAGGGTTTTTGCTGAAGACGAAGAAACAGAACAATGGCGCCGACAACCTTTCGGAAGGCTATTGGAGCGGTGAAGGATCAAACAAGCATTGGAATCGCGAAGGTGGCTAGCAATATGGCACCGGAGCTAGAAGTTGCCATAGTGAAAGCCACTAGTCACGATGATGATCCTGCCGGTGAGAAGTACATACGAGAGATCCTGCAGCTCACATCATACTCACGAGGCTACGTGAGTGCCTGCGTTCATGCTGTATCTAAAAGGTTGAGCAAGACTCGTGATTGGATCGTTGCCCTGAAGTGCTTAGTTCTCATCCACCGGCTGTTGAATGATGGTGACTCGGTTTTCCAGCAGGAAATCATGTATGCTACTAGGAGAGGAACTAGGTTGCTTAACATGTCGGACTTTCGTGATGAGGCACACTCGAATTCATGGGATCACTCCACTTTTGTGAGGACTTATGGGTTTTACTTGGATCAGAGGCTGGATTTGATTGCCTATGAGAGGAAACAAAGCGGCGCCGGCAGTGGAGACCCCGAGAAGTCCAGGGAAGAACGGTGGAAATCGCCACCAAATCGTGGATATGATTATGATTACAACGAGTTTCGTGATGAACCTGGTTATGGAAATATGAGGAAGTCAAGATCTTCTGGGGATGTGAGAGAGGGATCTGGTGGATCATCTCAGGAGAAGAAAGATGCGACTCCATTGAGGGATATGAAACCTGAGAGGATTTTTGGGAAGATGGGGCATTTACAGAGGCTGTTGGACCGAGTATTGTCATGCCGACCTACTGGTCTGGCAAGGAACAGCAGGATGGTGTTGGTTGCCCTATACCCTGTTGTGCAAGAGAGTTTCAAGCTTTACGCTGATATATGTGAAGTTTTAGCCATCTTGCTTGATCGATTCTTCGATATGGAACATCATGATTGTGTGAAGGCATTTGATGCTTATGCTGGTGCCGCAAAACAGATTGATGAGCTGGTAGGTTTCTATAATTGGTGCAAGGATATGGGTGTTGCAAGATCATCAGAGTATCCAGAAGTTCAGAGGATAACTGGAAAATTGCTAGAGACACTGGAAGAATTTGTGAGAGATAGAGCAAAAGCTATGAAAAGCCCAGAGAAGAAACCTGAGGTTGTGGAACAAGTTAAAGAGGAAGAGCCAGTTCCCGATATGAATGAAATAAAGGCTTTGCCAGCACCAGAGACTTGTGCTCCCCCACCGCCTCCTGAGGTTGAGCCCCCTAAGCCTAAACCGCAACACACTGGTGATTTAGTGGACCTAAGAGAGGAGGCAATGACAGCTGATGATCAAGGAAATAGATTTGCTTTGGCCTTATTTGCTGGTCCAGCAGCAAACAAGGGGAATGGAAACTGGGAAGCATTTGGATCCAATGGGGAGGCTGAAGTGATCTCTGCCTGGCAGAATCCAGCTGCAGAAACTGGAAAAGCCGATTGGGAACTTGCATTGGTGGAAACCGCCAGTAATCTAGAGAAACAGAAGGCGGCAATGGGTGGTGGGCTTGACCCTTTATTGCTAAACGGAATGTATGACCAAGGAATGGTGAGGCAACATGTGAACACCAGTCAGTTAACCGGAGGCAGTGCTAGCAGCGTGGCATTGCCAGGGAAGACAGCTACGCCTGTTTTGGCACTCCCGGCTCCTGATGGGTCTGTTCAAACGGTTGGGGGAGATCCGTTTGCAGCATCTTTGAGTGTCCCTCCACCGGCTTACGTCCAAATGGCAGATATAGAGAAGAAACAGCATTTGCTTGTGCAAGAACAAATGGTTTGGCAACAGTATGCTAGGGATGGAATGCAAGGTCAAGTTAGTCTGGCAAAGATCAATAGCGGTGGATATGTGGCTCCAGGACAACCACCCATGATGCCTTACGGGGTTCCACCTGTAAACGGAGCCGGGTACTACTATCCTACTCCTTACTAATAATACATGTTTGCTCTGTATTTGTTCTTTAATCTTTTGTGTTACATATCTTGTACTTGTCCAATTGATTCCTGCATGTTTGCATTTCCACTCTATTGAGATTTGTTGGCATTTTTGTTCTTATACTATGTCCCTGTTAGAACACATGAGTAACTATATCATTCAATATGACAATGTAATCTGTAATTATTTGCTATTAAAGGCAATCTGCTACCTGTTGTTTCTTTTCTCATGATATAGCACTTGTAGCTAGCTTTATTCTGTTTGGGTCCCTTTGATATTGCTTCGTACTTTTAGTTAAAGAAAAATAGCATTAGATGCTGACTTCCTTGAAGCCCAATTATTCCTTTCTGTATTACCTCCATGTGCATCTAGGTTGAACTATATGCTCTTAGATTTTTTGATTGCAAGTGTCAAGTAAATCACTTCCATTTTAGTAATAGAAACCTTCACTTTTTGACACACTTCAAAACTAGAATTGTGTGTATGGATGATATTTATTAGGGAAATTAACAAAACTAGCCATTTTGGATGAACATCTTTTTACCTTTTTAGCCAACTTTTTCATGTTTGAATCAAAATAGCAATGATTATGCAAGTGTCCATTTCGGAACTTGCTAAGGGCTGTTTACCAAATGCTAACCCGGGTAGGCGCTTACCAAGTCATATTACCTTACCGGAAGAATATGACATGGACCAAAAATCTTACCTGGTAAGAGTGAAGCAATGACTAAGGGTTGGTTTGTTTTTTCAAAATTACCTCTTAATACATCTGAAGTCTGATTTGTTCAAAGGTTTAGATATTAAGAGCATTTGTTTTATTTCTAAAATAAGAACTTAAAAGCTCTAAATGTCCTCTGAAATTTTAAGTGGTAAACGTATCTCTTAATACCTGTTAATCCTAATTTGCCCTCTATCAAATGGTTCATATTTTGAGGGCTCGAAGAGATTTGTTAGCAAAAACTATTTATTTTTTATACTTTTGTAGAAAACTATTGTTCTTTTATATATTTTTAGTAGTTTGGCCGATTCAAATTTCAGGATACTGATGTAAAAACAAACAATCTTACTAATCCAGATTTCAGATTTTAAGACATCTCTTATAAATCATAAATGAAATCAGATTTCAACACCTCTTAAAAAACAAACACCATCTAAAAGTGTTACCCAATAAGTAAAGGGTGACGGCTTTTATCATGGTTAGCGTTTACCGGGTAAATTGTTGCATACGATGCCGTTTCTGCGCACTAAAATCTTACCTAATGAGTAAGCGATAGAGTTGAATTTTACCGATAACCTCTTACCAGGTAAGTGATTAGGAAAAATGCCCCTAAATGTACTTCTTTATGAATAAAACATGATTCTGGTGGACTATTTTGCAAGCCGCCACGTCCATTCCGCAAGCAATTACGCCAATTTCGCAAGCCCACTCCAGTAGAATCATATTTAATTAAAAAAAGTGCATCTGCGATATGGAGACTAGTAAAAACTTGGCTATTCTGGTCAAATTGAATAAAAGTAGGCTAAAAAGTGAATAATGTTTGTTCAAAATGACTGGTTTGATCAATTTTTACCATCAGAATTTCTCCTATTTTTGTCATTATTAGAAGGGGTGTTTTTGGAGATGTTTTTAGTATTGATGTACAATTTCCTTGTAATAACCTAGTTTAGTACAACTCTCCTCTTCTAATATATATTTCAATGGAATTTGTCAAATGATTTGATTTGTTGGATGATTTTAATAGCTTTGAGTTGCTGTTTTATTCTCGTACCAGTTTACCTTAGTTTGTAACATGATTGAAAACCATAGAATTGGAGTTTATAAAAGTACTCTGAAGTTCTAGTCTTTCTCTAAATGATAATTATATAGAGAATACTTTCACATTGTATTGTAGTGACTCCAGGTTAAAGATAGGTTTTAGATTCAGGAATGAAAAGAATAATGAATTACAAATCAATAACGCATTTTTTTGTTGTTGTTGATGAACCTGGATATCCAACCCGCTATGCGAGTCGACTAATCCTAGGGCGACCACCTGCTTTGTAGATAGCCCGGAGTCACCGCATTTGAACCTCCGTGGCCACAAGAGAATTTTTATTCCTCTTTGGATTTGAACCGGAGACCTTCTGGTATTTTTGATCTTTGGAGCCAAGCTCAAACCAATCAGGTACCACTCTTGTGGTGTAGGGTTTAGGGTTTACATACCATGGGATTGAAAAAAACGTGTTTTACTCTTAAAAATATAATTTATATGGCAAGATTATATACATCCTTTTGTTTAATTCATATTTCGTTACAAAATGTCATTCATCTACTTTTATTAAAGCATTCGAAATGATTTTAAAATAAAAAAGCTACATAAAAATACAAAGCATGCAAAGAAAATAAAACATAATAGTATTCAATTTGGCGTTGTAGTCAACGGAAAAAGAAAAGTGACATCAAAAAGAAAAAAACATGGTGGAATTGTAGTCATTATTTGACCGACATTGATTACTTTTAAACGGTTGAAGATTGAGATACGTATTTTTTTTTTGTTAGTGATAAGGTTTTTAATTTAAATCATCTTCAATCAAATATTAAATGAAAATAAGATTCGAGTAAATAAAATTAATAGATACACAGCAAAAGTTGACATAATTAGACTTTTATACATATTTTTTTAATAGAAATAATACATAAAAAGTCGGTTAAAGGGTCTTTTTTTCTTGAAAATCAAACTTTAGAAAGAGGTACAAAGTGGGCTTCACTCATTGTTGGAGAAACAGAAACCCATAGGTTTATGATGCGTATTGGTAACCAAACTTACATCATTGTTGTACATCTAAATATGTGTTAAAATTCAGATGCGTTGTGAAAAGAATGACCGTCTTACAAGTTATATCTGTCGTGAAATTTTTGGGGGTGGTTTAATCGACAAGATTTTGGATCTGCTTCTTTCATAAGTTTCGAGTTTTTTAACGTCATTAGAGGTTTGTCTGACTATTAGTTTTAAGACATGTAAAATTAGTGGAGATGCATATAAACCGATCCAAATACTACCGTTATCCAAATTTCTGGTTACAGATCTAAAATAAGATTGTGACAAAATTTTAGATTTGAAACATGATTTTTAAGCAAACAATAACCATTGAAATCGAATATTGGGCCAAGGCCCACTTTATCACTAGAAACTTAAGGGCCATTATTCCACGATATCATGTATGCTTATGCATGATGCATTTTTTATTTCTTTAACTATTATAATTTATGGTTGTATGCAGGGCGGATTATGTCCAAAAGTTGGGGTTACTCACACTCAATAATTTTTTTAAATAATAACATACCTAATTTAGGGGCCGTTTACCTAAACACTTATCGGGTAAGCACTTATCGGTAAAATTTAACACTATCACTTATTTACCGGGTAATATTTTATTCACTAAAACGCATCGTATGCAACAATTTATCCCGGTAAGCACTAACCATGGTAAGAGTGGTCGTCCTCGCTTATCGGGTAAGACTCTCGATTTTACAAAATCCTCAAAGAAAATTGATGTTCATTTCCAACAACTTTTCTATTTTAAATATTATAACATAAATTATATTATTAAATATTCAGTACATTTTACAAATATTATTTCTCTTCTATACATTTATTTTAGGGTGAAAATGGTATGATACTATGGTACTCCTATACATTTAATTTTAAGGTGAACATGGTATTCCTATACATTTAATTATAAGGTGAACATGGTAGGATACCATATTCTTTTTCATATATCATGTACCAACAAATTATAATTGGTATGCAAAATTGTTTATCATATACCAGCCAACTATACTTGATACCAACTTTTTTTGTTTGATACATGTTGGTACAGTATTGTACCAACATCAGAAAAGTTGAAGTTAGAAATTTATTTAAATTAAAATTGTTACCAACTAGATCTATATTCACAAAACTATCGAGCATTCACGTAACATGTTGATTTGACTTGTACCATTTATCCCTACATATACAAGCATTCAAATAATATTCATATAATATAAGTAATCACTAATAGCCTACTACAAGGAGCAATTGAGGAGTGTTGATGGATCGTACATGTGTGAATGAGTTACTAAGGTTGTTAGTGTTAGACGAATGAATTCAATCAAATTTCATATATCTATCCGTATTATAATGTAACTTTTATTATCATATTATTGTATTTACATTTTTGTAGATAATTTTTTAGTTTTTTTAATTTATTTTTAAATATTGATATGTATTTATAAGCTAAAATTGACATATATTTGTATAATTTTAACAACCACTTTTTGTATTTTAAATATATATATTTTTTGTGATTAGACTAAAATTACCAATATATAACATTTCCAATTTATACGCCAACTTTTTAGTCAAAGTTTTATTTAATTCCGTAAATATATACACATATATCAACTTTTATTTGAGTTATTATGAGTTAGAAATGATATAACATAAAAAAAAATATGAAAAGTAGGTTCTTATAAAAACCTCCATTAGACTATCTCCAACTCAACCTTTTAAAAATAAAACATTGAAATCATTAAAAATGATGAGTCCATTGAACACCAAAAGAAGCCAACTCGTCATACACTAAAAAATAACATTATAAAACATCTTTATTATAATAATAATTAAAATAATATATTTATTTATTTTTATACCATTTTATTAAACCATAATATTATACAATTATCTTTTATAATTAATGATTAATCATCACTTGATTTAAAAATAGTTATTCAATGAAATATCGTTAAAATTAAAAATGAAAAATCGATCAAGTAATGATTAATGATAGACAGGTGTTCAAATGACATTTCGATAGATGCTCAAATAAAATCATCCTTCTCCAAAAATAGCGACTTGAAATTTTTTTGTCTCCACATATTATCTAGAACCTTCTCTAAAATGGAGACATTTGGAGAAAGTAGGAGAGAGTTCATGAATTTTTTTTTTTTTTTCCTATTAATTTGGATATTCAACCCGTTATGCAAGCCGATTAATCTCAAGGTGATCACTTACTTTGCGGGTAGTCCGGAGTCACCACGTTTGAACCTCCGTGGCCACAATGGAATTTTTTTATTCCTCATTGGATTTGAACTTGAGACCTTCAGAACTTTTGAACTTTGGAACTCAAGCTCAAACCAATCAGGCACCACCCTTGTGATTGATGATGAACATTTTTTAATTTGGAGAACTTTCCATGATTGCTTAGGAATTATACATAATTTTTATAATCATCAACCAATAAGGATTCTTGAAGTTAAATATTTAGAAGGAAGACAGTAGTATTTTTATGAATTGTATTTGAACATTTTAATAATATAATTAATATTGTACTCACCAGAATGGAGAAACTATTGGAGATGAACGTAATTTTTTTTTTTTTTTAGATTTAGATTTTTAATTCCTCATTTTAAAATTTTGCTGAAGATGCTCTTAGAAATCAAGCCAATTAGGATCCATTCAAACACAAGTAAAAAATAGATACGGTGGCACATGTCACTCCTTCATTCCTCCGTCGTAATGTAAAAAAATTACAGGGTCATTGAAAGGTGTTATGTATCATTTTGTTTTATGCAACCATATATATTTTGAAACTACAACAGTAACACAAATTTCTCTTGATAAAATTGGTTTGCATGACTTTTCTCTCACCCTAGAATTGGGTTCAAATTTCGTTTGTGTCATTTTCATTAGTTGTTAGCTTTTAATTTCAGGTTTGTTATGTTTCAAAAAAAAAATACAATAAAAGATTTGAAAACATGACCTTCTATATAAAAACAGAAAACTAACTGATAAATTAGTGATTATTTTATAAAAAATATCTATATCTTTATTTCTTATAATTAAATAGTACCACCAATCGAAAAGAATTCTAAGTACGTCTCTTGTTCACAATCGATGCGACGATGTCCCATGGGTAATCTTGTAATTTTTGTAAATATTGATATGTATTTATAAGTTAAAATTGACATATATTTGTATAATTTTGACAACTGTTTTTTGTATTTTAAATATACATTTTTTGTGAATAGACTAAAATTACAATATTATTAACATTTCCAATTTATACTCCAATTTTTTAGTCAAAGTTTATTTAATTTCAAAGCAATTTAAATAATAATTATGATTTGTTTACGATTTAAATTTCAAAAATAACTTTAAAAATATATAAAACTTAATGATCAAAATGTTAAACTTTTAAAAAAATCATTTTGTGAGGGGAAATATAGGGAAGTTTTATGGTGGAAGTTTTGTAAAATTATGAACACTTGCATATTAATATTGTTTTTTTTAATTAAAAAAACATATTAAAAACCTATGTAGTTTTAAAAATTAAATAACTAAGTTTGTAGTGTTTGATAAAGTTAATATTATTTATAAGTGTTTAGTTTTAATAACAATAATTAAGCAAGATTATTTTAATAATAAATAATAATTTTTTACTAATAAAAAATAATAGTAATAAACTAATAATTATTTAGAGAAAAAAAACAAAAATCATTAGATTATAATGGTATGGAAAATAAAATAAAAAACAAAAAAATATCAAGTAATAATTAATGATGGATAGGTGTTCAAATAGAATCATCCTTCTCCAAAATAGCGATTGGGAGATTTTTGTCCCAACAGATTATTCAGAACCTTTTCTAAAATGGAGACTTTTGGATAAAGTAGGAGAAAGATGATGAAATTCTTTAAATTTGGAGAACCTCCGTAATTGCTTAGGAATTATAAATATTTTTTTTAATCATTAACCAATAAGGATTCTTGAAACTAAATGCTGAGAAGGAAGACAATAGTATTGTATGAATTGTACTGAACATTTTAATAATATAACTGATATTGTACTCATCAAAATGGAGAAATTATTGGAGATGGATGTAATTTTTTTTGGAGATTTTGATTTTTAAATTCTCCATTTTAAATTCTGTTGAAGATACTCTTAGAAATCAAGCCAATTAGGAATCATTCAAACACAAGCAAAAAATAGATACACCGGTACATGTCACTCATTCGTTCCTCTGTAATAGTGTAGAAAATTATAAGGTCATGAAAGGTGTTATGTATCATTTTGTTTCGTGTAACCATACATGTTTTGAAACCACAATGGTAACACAAATTTCTCTTGATATTCTCCCATGCTAAGACTCGGGTTGGGATCCCGTTTGTGTCGTTTTCATTAGTTGTTAGCTTTTAATATCAGATTTATTACGTTGTAATTTTTTTTCTTTGTAATGAAAGAACATGACCTTATATATGAAAAAGAAAGAACTAACTAATAAACCAGTGATTATTTTATAAAAAAATACCCATATTTTTATTTCTTATAATCAAATAGTATCACCAATCGAAAATAATTCTAAGTACATTTCTGCTCGTTCAAAATCAATGTCCCATGGGTAATCTTGTAATTTTCACATCATGAGGTCATTATTCTTTGATCGAAAGGGGCAAAGGAACATATGGCGTCTATCTATTCACAAGAATCTAAGCTTGGACCTTTTTTAAAGTTATAGTTTAGTCCTTCTGGATGCCCACTTTACACCAACTTCATTTCGTAACACTTCTCAATCCATACATGACAAAATAGGTAGGTGGATTAACCCGTTAAAACAGATAAATAATCTGATCCAGTTTGTATGCATCTCGACTAATCCTAAAAGTCCTAAAGAACAATCAGAAAAAATCCCCAGTAGCCTTACAGGACTCGAACCAATGATCTCTATAAAAAATCTTCAAAAATCCAAATATTATTGTCAATTAAACTAACTCATAAAACTTAAATAATTGTTTTAGCATTAATTTAAGATCAAAAAACAATATTCCTAGTAAAAATAATGATTGTTTCTTAAGGGGAAAAAAGTGTGGGACCCTCCTTTTTGAAAGGATGCAATGAATTAGTTGATGGCGTTACCTAATCCATAAACATTATTTCATGAAAGTTGTTGAAATATATGATTAGTTTAAACACTCTCCATTAAGGAACCATTCAAATTTTACCTTTTTCATCAAACCCATTTTCGTTACAAAAATACTACAACATTGATTCGGTGATAACCCATCGAACATGTGTACCTTAACATGGACTAAAAGCCCATAATTGTTATGTGTTTTTAACTGAATTCTACCATTTCGAAAGATATTTTAACTTTCTTGATTGATTTCGATATTTTTTTTTCGGTTTTTTATTGATGTTATTTATATTTTCTAATATTTATAAGCACCTCTCAAAGTTTATCATTCTAATTCAAAAGTTGGTTGAATGAGTGTGCGGGACCATGCTGGCGTCTTCGTAAGTCCGTCCTTTTTTTATTAAAAACTATTTTTAGTTTTTAATAATTTTATGTATTAAAATGACTTTCTTTTTTGTACGTTACGTTATTATATTTTATGGCAATTGTAGACTATTTGGAAAAAGTTAATTTATGAGTAATATCAAAATCCCGGTTGACAAAAAGTCAAAAATGTGCAGTACAGCCGTCTCTACTGTCACCAATTTTGCATCACCGATCCGTCACCATTACTTCATCCACTTCGTCACCTTTCACGTATTGCTTTAATGTTTCTATTTAAAACGTTAATTTAAATTGTATGATTGTTAAATTAACGTTATAATTTTTTTTTTGTTATAAGTTGTTGCTTTAAAAACTTATTATAATTCAAATGTATTTTAATGGTCAAATATTTCATCATCTCAGGGACGTTCTAATCTTTTTGGAAGCTTTGCTACATCTAAAACTTTTGAATACACAGTGTAGAAATGAGATATCAGATAATATATATTATGAACAAAAATAGGTTAAACCTAAAACGGTTAACAATCTGAAACTAAACATAAACCATTAATAATTTGAACCTAAATAATTCCGGCTACAGTTTTATACAAGTCAATAAAAAGATTCTAAACACATGTAAATTTAGGCCCCATAATTTCGGGGACCTTATTCAAAATCTCACATTTAACATGCTAAGGGACGACCTTGCATCATTTGTTGGATTGATTAAGAACTCAACATTTATTTTATATTTAAATATATTTATCAGATTTATATGTAGTTTTCAAAAGTTATATGTATATAATAACGTAATGTTTAATAGGTTGTTTTTAATAATTTATACCCAATGTTTTATAATATCAATAAAAATAATTATTTTCTATGTACATTTAAAAATATTGTTTACAAAACACGTTAAAATCATACACTCAAATGTATTTTTTAAAAATTATGCTATAAAGAATAATTTATCAATTAAATAAAAGTATGTTTTTCAGTCATCAGACATGTAGCTCAATTGATAAAATGATGAAGCGATTTTGTTTAAATATACAACAAGTTCAAGTTTAAATCATGTGGGAATATGGGTTCGAACTCCTTCGCTAGGGTCAGCTGTTGAGTAAGTTTTAAAATATCTTCTTACATGTGATTAATTAAAAAAAAATGAGTTTCATGTTGGATTGTTCGAATTACTGATAATCAATATTTTGCTAAAAAATAAAAGTATGTTTTATTTATACAATTCCTTTCTAGAAAAGATAAATTGCATGAAAAAGTAATGTACTTTAATTTGACTTTTATTTCGGGTAACGTATTTTAACTTGATTTCTATTTTGGATAACGTACTTTCAAAACTTTCATTTAAACTTTCATTTTGATACCTAAAATGTAAAGTTTTAAACATATAATTACTCGGGTAACTAGTTGAATCATTAAACGGTTATCATGCTGATGTGGCGAGTGACATGGTTAGTGACATGATTACTTAAATGTTTAAAACTTTACATTTTAAATACCAAAATGAAAGTTTTAAAAATATGTTATCTACAATAAATATCAAATTAAAATACGTTATTTTTTCATACAATTTGCTCTTCTAAAATAATAATAATAATAATAATAATAATAAATATAACTTTAATTTTTATGTAACTTACATAAATATTATTAAAATTGTTATATTTGATTTTTGTTAACTAAATATATTAGATAATAATTAAAAAATAACAATATAAAAATAATTGATATTGACTAATAATAATTCTAACAATTAATATTAATGTATAATATATAACTAAAATTAATTAATAATTTTTATTTATTAATACGTAATATTTATTTATAATTGATGGTAATGAATAATATCAATATTGAAGAAAACGTGATAACGAGCTCATTATAAACTATTACAATTAACATTTCAATAAACTAATTTATGTCAATTTAAATGTATACTTAAAAAAAATTAAGGGGTTGATTGTTTACCTTTTATGGTACAATTAAAAGACAGCATCTGAATCGTTAAGAAATGAATATTGTTTGACAAAAAAAAGTCTGTCTCTTAATGGTTCTAAAACATTCTGAATGATTTTCTATCATGTGCCTCTCTTAACCATTCAACGCCCTAATTCATTTTAAACAATTACCAAACAATTATATTCCATTTTGCATTATATCATGAGAGTCTCTTAATCATGCGGATCACTTAACACCAAACCATTTAACAACTGTCAAACAACTTTTTACTTATTTTTATAAAGAATACCGTGGCCTAGAAAATGGAACAGCATTCCAAAATCTAACATTAACAAGCAAGTCAAATTTAGTGATATAATATTTTTATTTTATTTGCAATTTGTATAATATAATACCAGGTTTTGTATCGTTTAGTGCAGAAAAATAAAGCCAATGCTATTATTAAAATAATAATTTGGGCAACCCACTAGCATCTGCTCATTGGATTTATGGTGGTTATTATTTAAAATATTCTGAAAATCATATAAATTGGTTTTTTAAACAAAATAATAATGTATTTTTCAATTGTATATTTGAATAAAAATATTTACCAATCATGAATATATTTTCATAATTATATCATTTATTATATCTAATAAATAACGGAATTCAACATCATAACTGACATCATTTTGAAAAATTGAGCATGACATGGAAATAATTATTAGAAAAATGCTACATACGGATTAAGTCACGTAGATTGAGTCAAAACCAAACAGAACAAAATTGATGGTTAAGCATTGCTCAAACATCCTTGTTCACAAGTGGGGAAGCTGATTGGAGGAATTAACTCGATAAATCCATCATGTTAATTACGACTCTCATATGCAGTTAAGTGTGAATGTTTTTTATCTGATTTTACAAGTCGTTGAGGATATTGAAGAGACTTACGATATATGTATAACAACATCTACAGGACTTAGGGATTGTTCATCGAACGCTTACTCGGGTAAGCACTTACCAAGTTACGTTACCTTACCGGATAAATATGGTAAAGACAAAAAATATTGCCCGATAAGAGCGAAACAAGAACCGAAAGTCTTACCCGGTAAGTGAGAGTGACAGCTTTTACCACAGTTAGTGCTTACCGGGTAAATAGTTAGTGCTTACCGGGTAAATTGTTGTATATAATGCTGTTTTCGTGGACTAAAATCTTACACAGTAAGTAAGCGACAATGTTGAATTTCACGGATAAATGCTTACCGGGTAAGTAATTAGGTAAACAGTACCATAATGATAATTATGAAGTCGCTTATTCCATATCATGTGATGTTTACATCATCTCAAGTGGTAGGTACGAAGAATCAACTGTCAAATGAAGCGATCTAAAAAATTTGAAATCAAACAAATTAAAAAATAGCAAATTTATTAGTTTTTTAATATATAGATTTATCTTAAAATTTCATTACAATTTTTTATCCTTATCAATTTCCTCTTCACATACAATAATATCAAGGTTTAGGGGCCGTTTACTAAGCACTTACTTGTCGGATAAATTTCCTCATCGAATGAACATGAAAAAGGTTAAGAATCTTATCGGATAAGAACGGTGAGAATGATGGAAAGTCTTACTTCTTACTTGGTAAGTGAGGATAACAACTCTTACCTAAATAAACGCTTACCCGATAAATAATTGTATTCGATATGTTTTGATATACTAAAATCTTACACATCAAAATAAATTATAATGTTAACTCCTATACAGAAGTGTGTTACCGGATAAACAATTAGTTAATCAGCCCCCTTAGTTCTTATATTTTGAATATGTGATTTGATATGATTTCGTCAGATGTTCTTTTGAGCTCAGCAGCGACAAATTCCTCTCTCTCCCTGCACATCTTTACCCTTCTCTTTCTCTCTCTCAGTGGGAAACTGTATAATGCCGTGTTTCATATGTTTCAGTATAATAGAGCCAGCTCCTTCTCGCCAAATTCAATGGTAATCTTTATAGGTCATTTTCTCAACATCTGGGCTTGACTCTTGTGGGGTTTTCCGCAGTTTGATGCAAACGAAGATCATGGTTGATGTTCATATACGATTTTCTCCATTCTCTTTTTCTATGTGCTTTTCCATACTTTTTTGATGCTTTGGCTTCGCTATTTGGATTCGTTTCTTTGTTAAAAGTCCATTTAGGATTCAAAAAAAAACGAAAGAGAAAACACAAATCAGCTATATTTGAATATATGATCATGGGGACTTCAGAATTATTCTGTTTATTGGTAATCTCTTGGTTCTTCTTGTTCTTACCTCACACATGCCTATCAAGTGTTCGAAGAATTGGCAAAGTGAAACCTGGATTCCAAGGATCTCAAATGCAATTCATAGACAACAACGGTTTGTTCCTAGTATCAAACACATCAAGTTTCGGGTTCGGTTTCAATGCCAATAGTGATATAACTTCGTTCACTTTGGTGATCATTCACATGAGCAGTTCAAGGATCATCTGGTCTGCAAATAGAGACTACCCAGTTGGCAATTCTGATAGTTTTGTGTTCGATGATGATGGAAATGCTAATCTACAAAGCAATGGGAAAGTAGTTTGGTCGACAAACACTGCCAAGAACGGGGTTTCTGCCATGGAATTGCTTGATTCAGGGAACTTGGTGTTTGTTAAAGATGATGGTGCTGTTGTTTGGCAAAGTTTTAGCCATCCTACAAATACCCTTATGCCCAATCAAGATTTCATTGAAGGGATGAAACTTGTCAGCAATTCCAAGAACAATTTGAGTTTTTCTTTACAAATCAAGACTGAAGATCTGATTTTATCAGCCGAATTCAAAAACCCACAGCCTTATTGGTCAATGAGCAAAGATAAGAGGAGAATCATCAACAAAAGTGGTGGAGATACTAATTCTGCAACCATTGAAGCCAATTCATGGAGGTTTTATGATGAAAACAAAGTCTTTCTATGGCAATTTGTGTTTGCAGATGATCCTGATGCTAATGCCACTTGGATTGCAGTTTTAGAAGACGATGGCTTCATAAAATTCTATAATGTCTTATCCCGAATAACTGCTAGCCTTCAAATACCCGACGATTCTTGCAGCAGACCGCAAGCTTGCTCGTCGTATTTTGTTTGTCACGATGGGAACATTTGTCAATGCCCTTTGGGCCTGGCTCAAGTTAACTGCAAGCCACAAATCGCTTCTTCATGTAGCAACTCGAAGGATTCATCGAGTCTTGTAAATGCAGGGGAGAATCTGAGCTATTTTGCACTTGGGTTCGTTTCACCCTCTTCTAAGACCGATATAAACGGCTGCAAATCCTCGTGTTTGAACAACTGCACTTGCTTGGCTATGTTCTTTGATAACAAGTCTGGAAACTGTTACCTGTTTGATCAGATTGGCAGCTTTGAAGATGCAAAAAATGGTCCGAAAGTCGAATCATATGTTAAGGTTTCAGGCACGCAATCAGACACGGGTCAGGGCCAGAAAAACAAGAAACACTCGACACGGGTGGTGATTTTGGTGATTGTAATAGTCATAGCGGGAACATTTATTATTATCGGGCTAGTACTTTTGGGTATTCGCTATTACAAGAACAATGGTTCAATTGGAGTTCCTGATGAAATCTCCGAAGAAGATACGTTCTTGGAGAACATATCTGGGATGCCGATACGTTTCAGCTACAAAGATCTTCAAGAAGCAACAAATAACTTCACTACGAAACTAGGCCAAGGTGGGTTTGGTTCGGTCTACCAAGGGATCCTAAAAGATGGGAGCCGGATTGCGGTCAAACAGCTAGAGGGGATCGGGCAAGGGAAGAAAGAGTTTCGAGCCGAAGTGAGCATAATCGGCAGCATCCATCATCACCATTTGGTGAAACTCAAAGGATTTTGTGCACAAGGAAAGCATCGGCTTCTTGTTTACGAGTATATGGCAAATGGCTCGTTGGATCGATGGATTTTCGGTAAGTTTTTGATGGATTGGGATACAAGATACAGTATTGCAATTGGTACCGCTAAAGGACTCGCTTATCTTCACGAAGATTGCGATGTGAAGATCATTCATTGCGATATAAAACCCGAGAACGTGTTATTAGACGATAACTTCTTGGCCAAAGTTTCTGATTTCGGGTTGGCTAAGCTTATGACACGAGAAGAAAGCCACGTGTTTACTACGTTGAGAGGGACTCGAGGGTACCTAGCGCCGGAATGGATCACGAACTACGCGATCTCGGAAAAAAGTGATGTTTATAGCTACGGAATGGTGTTGCTTGAGATCATCAGTGGCCGGAAAAACTATAGCTCGTCAGAGATATCGCAGTTTCCGACGTACGCTTTTAAGATGATGGAAGAGGGCAAAGGTCAGATAATTGTGGACGAGAAGATGAAAGTGGACGAGAACGACGAACGGGTGGCGGTGGCGACTCGGGTGGCGTTGTGGTGCATACAGGATGATATGAATCTAAGGCCTTCAATGACGAAAGTGGTGCAAATGCTTGAAGGGTTATGCCCGGTTCCTACACCTCCGGTGACGGCTCAAACTGGCTCACGATTCTATTTGGGCTTGTTCAAATCGGTTAGCGAGGCTGGGACTTCATCAGGGCCCTCGGATGGTAACGTTGATTCGTATATATCCGATGCTCGGCTTTCGGGACCTAGATAACATATGTATGTGATTATGAACTTGAACATTTCATAAATCTTGAAGTTATTTGTATTGAAGGTGGATAGATTTTTCATTTCATATATAATTTAATTAAAATATTTTAATGTAATTATAAAGTAAATTTCTAAAACAATTGCAATTTACCCAAATCGTTTACTTAAATGCGTAAACTGTTACCGTAAAATCCACCTATTTTATTGTTTTAAAATGTAACTATAAAATAAATTGAGTTGAACAAATTGATTATTTCAGCAAGGACCGTTTACTAAACACTTACAGTAAAATTAAAAACTATCATTTACTTACCGGGTAAGCTTTTAGTCAACAAAAACGGCATCGTATGCAATAATTTACCCGGTAAGTGCTAATTGTGGTAAGAGTACTCGTCCTTACTTACCGGATAAGACTCTTGGTCATTGTCTTGCTTTTACCGGGTAAGATTCTTGGTCTTTACTATATCATCCGTAAGGTAATGTGATTTGGTAAGCACTTACCCGAATAAACGTTTGGTAAACGGTCTCTAAATTTTAAATTAAAATAACTGTTTTTTTACTTATGTTTGATTTATATGTCTTTGGTTCTAAAAATAGATTTAATTAATAGAGAAATATTTAAAAATTAATAAAATAATTATTTAATTAACTAAAAATATAATAATGTATATATGTATACTATAGAACGGGGCGCAAACGTGTTCTGAACCGCCCGTTATAGATGTCGATCACTGGCTTCGACCTCTCCTTACGGAATCTCTGCTCTCCAAACATTCCTCAGTTTGCCTTGAGATTCAAATTTCCCGCTCAAGTTCGCCGGAAAACCGACTATGGGTGCAACTGCACCTGCACCGCCGTTAGGCCCGCCCTTTGTTCAACATCATCATCATCCTCGACCGCTGTTTCTGATTCAAGTAAATAAAACCTTTCTCTAATTTGGAAATTTTAGTTACCATGGACTTGATGCGATGAATTTACCGTTCTGTCTGAAACTTCTATACGAGATTGTTCATGATGACAACTCGTTATCTTTATCCTATTAGGCCTTTGTGTACAATTTTCTTAAATTGAAGGTATAGCTTATATGTGCATAAGATTTAGCTTTTGTTATTTGAAAAAAGCTTGTGAAGTTCGGAATATATTTCATTTCGAGTTCTTTAGTTTTCTCTTCCCAAAGTTTTGAGAAATTGGTATTTGAGATGTTACACCAAGGTTTTGTGCTCTAACATCTTACTTAATTTCTATTGGATATTGTGTATACAGTCATTTGTGTTTTGTATATTGAAATTATTGTGTGATAGGGTGAAGATAGATCCATTGTGAAACATAAGTATTTTGGTTCGAACTTCGAAGCATGGTACAGTGCTGATTGTTGATAGTACTGCCTTTTGGATTTAGCGTAGCAATTAGACCTAACTATAGATGAACGGCAATCTCTGGCGACTCTTTTTCTTTCTAAATTTCCAAATTTTTTAGGGGATGCAGATGAGAATCATGTTCCCACTTCATATGGCAGGAGAATGATGATTTCCGTGTTTGGATTTCTTTTTCCTCTACATGGATCAATGCAAAGTTCTGGTGCTAATGCTGCAGAGTAAGTCAATAATTGCAAAATGTTAAAAGGAGACTAAGTCATCGGTCGTGCCGGGATTGATTTCCTACTTCCAGACCGCAAATGCACCTTTCTTTTATCAAATCTCAGGGACATGGTCTAATCATGATGGCACGAGCGTAGTGTCCTTGTGTTCTTGTTCTTGTCTTTGTTGCTATAAGCTTACATAAGTTGGTTTTTTAAAATTGTTGTTACCATTCTGAAACCAGAGTTTCTAAAGCCATTGATTTAGATGATAACTAGGGTGGAAATGATACGCCCTATTCCTAACTAAATACAATGTTTGACCAGCCACACGGTTTGATTAGATTGTTTGACAGTTAGTCATATATTTAAATTACTCCTCAATGATTACAAAACATCTAAATTTTTTGGACCAAAATTAATGCTGTTGGTCTCCAACGATTAATAGTAGGCAAATAGGTAATTTGGATTGGAGCTTGCCAAAAAGAAAAAAGAGGTTGTATTTATTTTGGGATGGAGGGATTATGAAATTTACCATCAATACCGATGTTTTCTTATCTTTAAACTAGACATAAACTTATGTTGTTTTGGATTCAAAATTAACTTGTTTAACCACTGAAGTCGAATTGTTTCACTACCGTATGAATGATAATATAACATCTATTACGTCTCAATGCTTGTGTTCTTCTAAAATGTGGAGCCATACGTATGGTATTCAGCTTCCTTGTTGTCATAGATGAGAATAAGGAGCCAGACATTCTGATACCATAGGTAAAAAAATCATCCTTGGTTATATCTTATGTCCAAGCAGATAATATACATCACTGCCTCACTGGTAACATTAATATTCAGCAACCAAAGGGCCTTTGGCGTAGCGGTATCTGAGACTCTTAGCCTCCTAGGAGGTCAGGGGTTCAAACCTCACCAATGGTGAGGAGGGTGTGTGAGGTTATTTGTTGCATTTGTCGTATATAAATTATATTATATACTTCAAAAAAAATTAATATTCAGCATTTTGTCCAAATTTAATTTTCTCCTTGACTCTACTCTCTACCATTGTGTTTTCAAGGTAATGACGTGTTCCTATTTCTAATAAATTGATGTTTGTTTTCAGTGATCTACTCTTGTTACAGGGAGAGATAAGAAAAGTATTGTCTAAGGGGAAGGCTGCTGGTGTCCTTCGCTTGGTTTTTCACGATGCAGGAACGTATGAAATGGATGAGGATTCAGGTATTATTTGGAAAGTCATATTCTTCAAGAAATAGCTGATTGTGATTATAGCTCCCTCCACTCTAAAAGAAGGTTGTTTAGGTTATTGATGTCAAACATAGTATCTGTAGCATCTGTTGAAGAGTTTTAGCTATCTTTTTATCCTGACAATGTGAAGAACCTGTTTTAGTTTTTAAAGTTGCAAAGTAGTCCATTTGGCCTTAAAAACCAAAGGGAGTCTCTTTTTTGAAACATAGGGAAAAATTAGTTCTCTAGAACTTTTTGAATGGAACCAATGGGTCATTGGCCCAACGGCACCTGGGTTACCTGTAGAGCCCAGCCTCCCAGGAGGTTGAGGAGGGTTCAAGCCTCACCAAAGCGAAGGAGTGTGCATGAGTATTTGCTGTATGCAAATAAAATATGCTTCAAAAAGACTTTTGTAATGGAAGTTCCCTCCCGATTGGTGGAAATACCAGTCATATGTCACAGATGGTTAATTTTGAAAAGGAAAAGCTAATGGGTGTCAACTCTTATTCTAGATCTTTCCTTGATATCCAAAATATCTTCCTTCTGTTATTTCAGGTGGTATGAATGGCTCTATATCTTTTGAACTTGATAGACCTGAAAATAAAGGTCTTAAGAAATCATTGAAGGTTAACTTTAGTTGTCTTTTCACCCTTTCACTTCCTCACAATTTTTTGTACATGCATGTGTTTTCTTACAGACAGATGCCTTGTGTAAGTTTTCAAAGTTCTTATTCGCTTGAAACTAATTTATTGTTTAGATTCTTGTGGAAGCGAAAAAGATAGTGGACGAGACGCAACCAGGTTCTCATCGTCCTTGGAACTATGGCATCCTATCACCTTGTCAGTTTCTGATATTTTGTAGCATACTGCTTATATTTCTGTGAAATTTTTCGTTTCTTTTGTTCTTAAATTAAAGTGTCACTGGCCGATATGATTGCTGTGGCTGGAGCTGAAGCTGTCTCTTTATGTGGAGGTCCAAAAATCCCGGTTCAATTAGGCCGATTAGACTCGATGTAAGGGACTAATTTTTCTCACAAGTTTTATAAATGAGGTGAGGTAGGCATGCTGTGTGATATGAAGTAGCAAGCTTCAGGTTATTGTTATAATGCTATGTTTTGCCTTGTAGGGTTCCTGATCCCGAGGGAAAACTTCCTGAAGAAACATTGGACGCCTTTGGGCTGAAACATAGTTTCCAACGAAAAGGTTTTTCGTAAGTGAATATGACTATCTTGGTTCTATAGACTAGAACATTAGGTTTTATTTCTTTATACCACTTTCTTGACTAGTTTGTGCATCTCATCTTCTTTTCTCCTCACATTAAGTAAATAGGACCCAAAATCACATCCTTGTTTTGTTGAACACCATTTAGGTGGAATTTACAAATTGGCAATCTTTGAAGTTGTAGTTGATTAGAACCTGACCTTGTCTTCAAACGGGCTTCTACGTAATTATGTAATGATCAAACATGTGTTATGTAGTTTATTGTAAGTGATGCAAGACAGTATGATAGATAATGCACTAATTACTGGTTTCTTGGCTTCAATTGTGGCAAATATATCTTCTCTATATTCATCTCACTCTTATATCTTCATTATCTTGTGATGTCCCGTGAAAACTGCCATGTTTCATTTTCTTTCCAAAACTTTCAAGCAAAATTTACCTATTTACCCACAGTCATTATATTATTTGCTTTGGTTCCATGAGCAGTAAAGGGTGTTTTTGACAAGTGTTAATCGCCAAACCCTTCTGATAAACTATAAACTGAGTTAAATTTTGCAATCATGGGACAGAGTGAGTAGTAATTTAGTCGAAAGCAGTTCCACACGAAAAGAGTGCACCTTCACTTTTAATTATGATTATATATGGTTCTCTTTGCAGGCGAAGGATCGTGTGAGGAGGGAAGTTATGGTGAGAAGCGTAAGAGGAGATCTGAACCTTTGATCACTTTTAATCTCATGCCTACTCATGAATTGCGCTTTAGAAGGGAATTAGTGCGCCTCATTAATGTTGACATTCAATTAGGGATTGATCCAAGGGTGGAGATCTCTTCTTACGCTTCTTACCATAACTTCCATTCTCACTTGAACCCAACCCTCTCTTTGCATGTATCTTGAAATTTCAACCTTTTGGCAGAACACAAGAACTTGTAGCATTATCTGGTGCTCATACTCTTGGAAGCAAGGGTTTTGGAAATCCAGTTATTTTTGATAATGCATACTACAAAGTACTGTTGGAAAAGCCATGGCTATCTTCAGGTTTGTAACATGCTTCATACTATGTTAGAACAATTGTCATTTGCATGTAGAAGTATTTCCTTTCTCGCAACTATGTTCGATATGTATTAGGTAGACCATAATTGCCTTTGGCCTGTGACGGTACCAATTTGAAGAGAAAAAAAGATAAATTTGAGAAATAGTGTGTATATCCCCATTTGTTTCGACATCTTTTTTTCAATTCTTCCTTTTCCTGGTTCTTTTTTCGTTTCCCTTCAGATCATGTATCCTCACTTGACCCAACAAAATGGGACGGAGAAATCTATAACACCCACCAATTAGTTGTGATAGTTATGGAAATGATGAGTGTTCATTTATTATAATTTGAAAATTTATGGAAGATGATTATGATTCATTAATTATTATCAACGCTTTATATTAAGAAACATTCAAGATATTTATGAAACCACATATTCACTAAATTAAATGGAAGGTTGAGATTGAGTTACAATGATTGTACAAATAAAATCGGTTGTATAGTAAACCAATACCATGGAAAGGTTACAGGTCATACAAACCAATCAATTAAAATATTTATGGAAATGATGAAGGTTTATTTATTATGATTTAAATATTTATGAAAGATGATTAGAGTTCATTAATTATGGTCAACAATTTATATTAGAAAACAATCGTTATTTGTAAGAATCCATGTATTCGTTAGACTAGATGGACGATTGAGATTGGTTTGTATAGTTTGTAACTTTTCCATGGTTTGTGTTTGATTTGTCCCCTGCCTCTCTCCACACACACACACACACACACACACACACACATATATATATATATATATATATATATATATATTCATTGCAATCATTTCAAAGATAATAAGTATTGATATTGATCCATTCCTCCATTTTGTCAAAAGCATCCAAGACATTTGACTAGGAATCAAAATTTATCTAGACTATGTTGCAAGTCGAGCGTTGTAAAAGACTTCCCATTTTCCTAACGTTTTGTGTTCAGCAGGAATGACAAGCATGATCGGTCTTCCTTCAGATCGTGCGCTCATCGAGGATGATGAATGCTTAAGGTACACTGTGCACTAATGATTTCTATTTGAAATTTTATTAATGTTCTAATTGTAACCACTTAAAAGAATTGCACCTACCGATTGGGGTTATAAACCATTTTGTTTCTTTTATACCAGAATAATGGCAAAATAGATAGTAAAAAATGCTAATGTACTTTTAATTTTTGTAGTTATATATTCGAATAAAAAATTCCTCAGTTACGTTACAATTTTAACCTGACCACGAACCAAAATTTATCGATAATGGTTGAAATTTTCCATCAAATTGTTCTTTTCGTTCCTTTATTTTTTGTTTCAGATTAACCATACATGTTAGCTAATATATCCAAATTTAGACAGAAATGATGTAATATATATATATATATATATATATATATATATATTTGTGTGTGTGTGTGTGTGTGTTTCCTTCATTTATCTATGAATGATGGAACCAAACAAGACCAAACCAAAATTGGCTAGCTTTTGTTTGGTCAGGGGAAGTTTGAAACCAAATAGGATGATTTGGTCCATGATTCTGGTTAAATTCAAATCAACTCGAATCACTTATGCTTGTGGTATTTGCAGGTGGATCTCAAAGTATGGTGACGATCAAGATTTGTTCTTCGAAGATTTCAAGAACGCTTATATCAAACTCGTTAATTCTGGTGCAAAATGGAGAAGGAACTCATAGTTCCAATGCAGCATCCTTCAAACATACTGTAAGCACTTTGTTTCATATCGGCATATATAGTAGAATCCATAACTTACATTTTTGTTGAGAATTACTTCTGTCACCTTCAATTTTAGATACATGTTCAATAAAAATTGCAATGTTTTATTACGGATTAGCTTTTTGCTTATTCTCATCCTAACAACGTGTCAAACATAGTGGATATTATTCACAAATTTTCAATACCCATTTGTCCATGTTAGAAAATTCTTTGACTGAATAATATATGCATAAAATTCACATAACAAAGCCAAATCTTCCTTGGCACATCTAATCTCTTAAACAACTCAATAGAACTTATAAACTAAGGGAGGCTTTATCACACTTCCTATGTGGGACGAGTGATGCCTTAAGAACTTATATCTAGAGCTCACAAGTAATATTTCACTATCCTTTAGTGGCGGATCTAGAAACTAAGGTGGCTGGGGTCATACTTAAGGGTGCTGAAAATATTTTGAAATCGAATAATCCATCTGAACCAAAATGGTTTCGGATTATTTGGTTTTCAGGTTAAAAAGGTCAAGTGTCAGACTCTTTAGTTATTCTTTTACTATAACGGTTAAACTGCATGACAAATTATACCATAATTTTATATATTTTATGTCTGGATACTTGGTTTGAGGCTTTGAGCATATAGAACAATTAACATATCATAAACTTGTTTATATTAAAGCTAAAACAAGAAGCATTGAGATGGATTTAATAAAACAATACAAAAGAACTAAATATGGATATACGTAATATTTAAATGGATTTAACAAAACAATACACAAAATATTGGGATGAATTTATATCTTTTGGTTTTTGTGAAAAAAAAAATCAAATGTGTGGGGTCTTGTAAAAATTGAATGTGTTTAATAAGCATAAAACTAAGGGGGCGTTTTGGTTCGTCGGAATCTGCTGGAATTGGAATAATTTTGTTGACTGAATTCCATTCCAACATTTGGTTACCCATGGAATGGAATTGAATTTCAAAGATTCCATCATTTGAGAATTTCACCATTCCTTCCTAAAACTAATGGAATTGAAATCCATTTCATCCGAAAATGTGTAAATGACAAAAATACCCTCATGATTACTGCTTGCTTCCTATTTATGCTTATCAAACACCAAAATCAAACCGATTACTGCTTGCTTCCAATTTCTGCTTATGATGCTCTCGAACTATTACTGTTTGCTTCCAATTTTCTCATTAAATGAACAAACAAACTATATTTGAGAACCAGAATTAGGTTCACTATCGCCAACACCCTCTAAACCCCTTCCCTCTTTGAAGATTACACAATTAATAAAACTATTAAAATATCAAATACAACTCATTAAATATTATTTATCTCCCCTAAACATTTAATTTCAAACAATTTCATCGGAAGAATAAATAAAACCCATTATTCTCTAATAAATAATCATTTTTGAGAAAATCTCCAAATTTTGGAGATTTTCATTCTCTCTCTCTCTCTCATTTTTCCATTTTGGAGAAGTTTTGAAGAATCTTTTGGAGCAAAATCTCAATTTTGGAGAATTTGTTGGAACAAAATCCTCTAAATCACTATTTTGGAGAATCTGTTGGAGATACTCTTAACAAAAAAATATCATTCGAGGTGTGATTGTTTTTTGCCATGAAGTTTGTCCATGAAAGAGGGAGAAAGAAACTTACATCGATCTTGAATGAAAGTAGGGAGAAAGAAACTTATATCGGTCTTGCTGAATGAAATAGGGTGCAACAATCATGCGAAGGCACAAAAATTGTCAAATCCTATACGTGCACGTCCTTATTGTTGTGTTAACTGCATAACTGTCCTACCATTTTCTTACTGTTGGACCCTACTTTCGAATGGGAATATGAGATTGTGATATTCTCAGTGTTCAGAAAACGCGTCATGACACGATATGGCGTAAGACGCGTCTCTTTCGTTACGATAAGACCTATAACGTTTCTGTAAGGTGTGACTCATGCATGAGGTGCAACGTAACGTGCGTTTTTACAAGGTGTGACTTTTTTAAAAAAATATCTTTGTTTTTTATAATTTTTTTAGATTTTGCATTTTCACACTTTTAACTTTAGTTTTTACACTTTTTTATAGATTTATCTAATCACACTACTCATAATTTCACGAATTCATTCACACCATCGACTCAAGATTAAAACGAAGTTGTAAAATTACCTTTCTAAATTTTATTTAAATATTTAATCAAAGACTATTTTTATATCTATATGAATTTTCTTTTAGTGTGATTTTTTAATATCAAATTGAATAATATATAAAAAACATATATGTATATATATAATTCTATATATGACATATTTGTCGTCTTATGTCGTGCCTTGAAAAACGTTATGTTTTGCGATGACGTATAAGACTTAAGAGTTGGCCTCGTGGTGCCGCTATTTAATACATTGGATATATTGGCCACTTGGTATGTGTGTGGTTGTATGCCAAGTAGTTTGGTGTTCTCTTTGCTTTGGAACGTGAATTTAATATGGTTGGATTCCGATGAGAATTGAAGTTATGCTAAAAAGGGTAAGAAGGGATCTCACCCTTAGATAAGTGCAACTCATGGGCGGAGGTGAGCGTAAAGTGATCAAGGGTCCATATCTCTTTTTACGCTTCTCACCCTGACTCATATTCTCACACGAGCCTTCGCACGTGTGTGTCTCTCTCTCTCTCTCTCTATCTATATATATATATATATATATATATATATATAGAGAGAGAGAGAGAGAGAGAGATGAGTGATCAAATGCAAACCACTTATATTTGTACAAACCGTGCAAACTAACCTCATCCGGAGATTTCATTGTTTAATTTTGTGAAATTTTTTATGAAATTGTTTCATATAATGTTTATGAAATTTTAATGAAATTGTTTCATGTATTTCTTTAAAAATTAATATAATGAAGATGATAATATTCATGATTAACACCCTCCACAATAAAAATGATTAATCAACTTTTCATAATTACAAAAAAATGAATAAAATGAAAAATATGATTTGTTGAATAAAGTTTGTACGGTTTGTACAAATAATATAGTTTGCAAAATATATATATAAGACATTTAAAATATATGTATAAATCAACCCTAAAATGCATCGATTGCATTGTGATGATGGGTAAGGAATGGCCCAATTCGTTTGGTTGTTTTTTCCTTCGTAAATTACACTTATGTAAATAGATTTCGAGTAGAAAAATTTATGAATTTGTCTTTTATAATTGTTCTTAGAACACCATTGCATCCAAGCTTCAATGGCCATCTTCCTCTTTTCATATTTCGTTTTGCTACTGCTCGTCCCTGAGGTTTTCTTCATCTGTTTGGGAAGGAATGATGTCGTCGTGCAACAGTGGCATGATCTCACCGAAGCAGAGCGATGGTGTCGGAGGAGGGGTGGATGACCGGTTTGATATAACATATAGTTCATTATTATTTTCTTTGAAATTCAAACGGACTTGTACATATGATCTAAAAGTCTTGTATACTAAATAAACTATTAAAAAATATGCAAAACGACCAAAGTGCCCTCATGTTACTTTCACGCAAGGGGCACTTGGCGGCTGCTCCTAACATTCACTAAGGCCAGGGACAAGATCTGTAATGAAATTGAAACCACAGGCTGGCTTATGTAATTTCGAAACGACAAAAATAATGGTAAACAATAGGGACGACTTTTGTAATTTACTATTTGAAAATTTATGTGGTCAGAAAAGAGAAGTCAATGTAAAAAAGATCAATTACAGTGGAATCCACCTAAAAACTTCCTTGTAAGTCGACCTAACCTTGCTTTCTTCTTCATACATATGATGTTTTGCAAGAAAGCTTTTGTTTTGTAAATCGCTCTTCTGCTTCTTTTATAGCAGATTGTGATATTTAATGATTTTTATATACTATTAAGAAATTGCTTATCCTTTCGTAATTTTCTCATTCATCCAGTACCATTCACGTTGTAAAATCATTCATATATTTATATCAAATAGATACAAATCACAGTAATACTTTTTCCATCTTATAAAAATAAAAACCACCTCCTTAACTTAAAACACGTAACGTTTGACTTGTCAATTAATTTAACAAACCGAGAAAACAAAAACATTTAAAACCAATTTACGTTTAAAGACAACACCAACATTAAAATTGAACGATCATAATAAATAACCATAATAATACACAAATCCTTTTTTGTTTCGAATCCATGATATTAATATACTGAATCCTCCTATTTCACGAAATTCACATAAAACATTTTCCCGCAACACATACAAACCACATCTTCATGATTTCAATTGAAGTCAACCACAAGAGTGGTGTCTGATTGGTTTGAGATTGGGCTCAAAGGTTAAAATTGTCTGGGGGGTCACATGTTCAAATTCAAGGAGAAATAAGAATCCCTTTGTAGCCACAGAGGTTCAAATATGGTGACTCCAAGCTATCCGCAAAACAGGTGGTTGCAATGGTATTGGAAATTTGGAATTAGTCGACTCATATAACGAGCTGGATATGCAGGTTAATTAAAAAAAATTGAGTCCAGTATGGGTTTTTTTTTTTAAAAAGGGTAGACACCAAATTTCATATAACTTGGTCTCCTTAAAAGGGTTGGTGTTGGTGGATACCATTGAAGCAAAATGTTTGATAGGACATGAAAATAAGGTTAAAGGGTTCACATGAAGCAAAAAGAGAAGGGCACATGCCCTACATGATATGCATTTATGACTCCATAAAAAGGTTTCTTGCAATGGTAAAATTTGGCCCCATTTGTCTCCTACCCTATCTACTTTAGGCCATGACCCCCTTCCTATAACTAGTTCCATTCTTTTATCACCCAAACAACCATCTATTTCATACCATCACATTATGTCTTGTTCATATCATATTGTGACTTTATAACCTTTCTATGTTTGTTGAACAATATCAATCATCAACTTTCAAGTACCCTTTTTAGCCTCAAACTCGTTGTTTTCTCTCTGTCTGATAACTCGTTTTCGTATTTTGCTTTTCTCTGTGTTTTTACGTTTGTATTGGTTATACGTAATCTCCTTTTTGTAAAGCCAACAAGGATGTATTTACTAAGAAAAAGAGAATAACACGAAGTTAGCAACGTCACCACGACATCTGCAAAGAGCAAACCAAATAAGAAAGGGGAAAAAAAAACCTAGAAGTAAGAAAACTAACCTCTGCCTAACAACGAGGGTAGTCTGTAAGCATGCTAAATGTTGGGTTTTGCACAGGATGCTTAAAATTTTGGACGTGGTTTTATTTGTGCTTCAGGCTCGGATTTATATTGCTCAACCGGTCAATTCGGCTCTAAAAGAACATGTATGGTTTGTTTCAAAATCGAAATCTGCCATTTAGTTTCAGAATTTCCCAATCAAAACAAAAATAAGGAGCTGTTTACCCAAATGCTTACTCAGTAAGTACTTACCTATAGGAGTCAACACTATAATTTACTTTGATACGTAAGATTTTAGTATATCAAAACGTATCGAATGCAACAATTTACTGGGTAAGAGTTGTCATCTTCACTTACCGAGTAAGACTTTCCTTCATTCTCATTACTCTTACCTGGTAAGATTCTTCACCCTTGTCATATTCATCCGATGAAGAAATTTATCCAGTAAGCACTTACCAGGTAAGCGTTTAATAAACGACCCCTAACTCTTTGATATTTGTCTCTCTTTGTCATTTTAACATTTTTGTTGTTTTTAATTTGTAACATGATATGAAATTATATATATATATATATATATATATTATGTTGTTTATTACTCATTTCATACGATCTATAGTTTAGTGCGTGTATAACATGACATCCAAAAAAAATTGGGATGACCCTCGTAAGTCGTAACAACAAGATAAATTGTTTTTATACAGGTTATGTTTGACAATCGTTTAAGCTGACTTATTTTTTAAACTTATTCAAAACAATTCATTCGATTAACTAGAAATTTTCTTTTCTAAAAACTACAGTTTCAAGGTATATTTTTTGTAATTTTTCATAATTACGTCTCTCACATTTTTACGATATTTTACATTATCATCTATTTTATCAATTAACCATTATCAAATAATACAGTAAAAAAATATAAAAATAATAAATATTTTTTATAAAAAAAATTGATATCCTTATT
>NC_037538.1:8773418-8808149 GCF_001531365.2 Cynara cardunculus var. scolymus | reverse complement strand
ATATATATATATATATATATATATATATATTTGCCGACTATGTTTCTTTTTGGTGGTTAGAAAATCAATATTAAATTATTAAAAAAATAAATATAAAATGAGAAATAGTTGGTTTCCATGCAACTTCAGTTGGGAGCGACGCATGTGATAATTCCCGTACGCTTGTTTTGGAACTACTTGCCGCCTTTGCGTCTTTTTGAATTTCTGCACACCCTCGCCTTCGCATCGTCCCTTTCAACCTTTTTTTTGTTCCATAATATTCTTCCACTTTTTCGGATAAAAAAAATCAGTTTTTTTTTATATTTATAAAACGCTACGATTTATCTTCAATTTTTTGCAAAAACATATAAAACCGTAATAACTTCATTATGGGCCTACCCAGAGCATACTCATCGTTTCAAGATTCGAATCGACATATTATGGGCCTGAAATAAAGTATACGCGTTTGAGCACGATACCATTTGTTAGCCCGATCGTGGGCCTTTGAGAACAAAAGGGCTTGGTCCTCTATACCAAGGTCGCATCAATTACTCTTTAAAAGAACTCTTAAAAAAGATTGAATATTGAACATTCCCCCTTCATTGGGAATGTTGTAAAAGATTGAATATTTGAAAAGAAATCTACCAAGTCTAGTTGATGTAGGAATATACATGGACCCTTGTTATATTCTCTCCAGAAAACTCGAGAAATGGTGTTCTAACACATGTTGAGGAAAAATCGTCTAAGATCTAATCGACGTAAAACTCTAATATATTTATTGATGCTGCTTTGTAATACAAAATATTACGTGATCTAAGATCACGATCTCTAAGGTTATTAGTAAAAGAGTGTATAAGAATCATTCAAACTATTTTATTTATGAAAAAAAAAATAGTTATCAATCAAAGATTATTCTCTTACAAATAGATAAGAAAAATCGTGTGAAAATAAAAGTTAAAATGAGAAACGTAAGAAGAAATCTAGATCTTTGATCACTTTTAATCTCATCCGCACCTTCTGAGTTGAACTTATCATGGGAATTAGTCTGGTGTATCTCGATGTACCGCATTGGTGTTAATCTTCAATTAAGATTGATTCAAAGGTGGAGATCTCTTTTCATCATTTTTACCAGAATTTAACCCTATTAATAGACTATTAAGTTTTTAATATTTGTCGTATAATTGAATTTGAAAGAACCCATTTACTTGGTCCAGTCCTCATTTATTCCCAAATAGTGAATTGCAGTTTTCTTTGTTTTCTTTTCATTAATATTTTTCGGCCAAATATGTGTCGTATTACATGATATCTGTAAGACTGTATTATTATATCATTTACATAAAATACAAGAAAAGAAGTATCTGAACCTAACTTGTAAAGTATTATGATACACTATTAGAATGCCTCTTTTAACGACGTTAAAATACATAAGATGGGTCGGGTCATATTTGGAGCAATAATTGTCCGTCTAGCCTTCGTTAGAGGGGGCGTGTTAAAATCTCACATCAGTTAGACTTTGACCAAATTTAGTAAAAACTAATTACTTAATATGATAAAACTAGTCATATTTAGTAAAAACTAATTACTTAATATGATATGTTAAAAATTACCCAATTATAACAAAAGGGCATAATGGGAAAAAAAGGTAAAGAATATGGAATTCAATGAAGAACAATCTAAAATAGTTTTTCAATAAGTTAACTTATGACTTAGGGGCCGTTTACTAAATACTTACCCGGTAAGTGTTTACCGGTAAAATTTAACACTAATATTTACTTATCGGGTAAAATTTTAGTCCATCAAAACGACATCGTATGCAACAAATTACCCGGTAAGCGTTTACCATGGTATAAGTCGTCGCCTCACTTACCAGGTAAAACTCTTGGTCCTTGTCTCGTTCTTACCGGGTAAGATTCTAGGTCCTTGCCATATTCATCATTTGAGATAATGTTACTTGGTAAGCGCTTACCCGGGTAAGCATTTGGTAAACGGCCCCTTAGGCTATGTTGTGAAAACTAACTGATAAACTAGTTGTCGGTTGATAAAGTAATAAGCTGGTAAAATTAGTCGATAAACTAGAATATTTGAAATAATAATGTTATATCCTTTTTTATGCATATTTGCAGTGATGAACCCAAGATTTTTACCAGACCAGTGCACCCTTTAAAGTTGATCAAAGATCCATAAAGTTGTCTGATGTATTTTAGCATAATTCTACTGTTTCGATGAATTTTTTGATTTTTTTTGTTCATTCCAATGGACTCTTTTGATTTTTTGGTTTGTGTTTCTTATATTTTCTATTATCCCATAACATCTTTCAAAATTTAGCAGGTACAACTTTCACATCTAAAAATATTTACTTGTGAAATTCAGTTGAATAGATAAACCCGTTCAGTAATAATAGATCCACCATTGCCTAATTGGTATTTGGTAGTAATTCCTATACTTACAAAATTATGGATTATTGTTAGATGCTTATTAAGAGATAATTTAGGAGTATATTTTAATAAATGTTATTAATAAAAGATCCTGAATTAAAGTAAAATTGCACAATAAATAAAAAAAAGTTTTTTTTTACAGTGTTTTTGAGTATTATTTACTTCTTCTCGGATCCTATTTATAGTTTACAATCAGTAAAATGACTGATCATATAATTTATCTTTAATGTTCAAATACAAAACGATAACTTAGTTGTATATTTATATTGTGGGTTTTAGGGACGGGTTCAGTTGTAAACCTATCTTTTGTTGTAAATTGAGGAACAAACGAGAGAGTGTTACGTGTTCTAGACGTCCACTAGATATTCATTATGAATATTCTAAAAATTTCACATTTGTTATTCATGTTGTAAAACCTTTTCATAGTTTGCAATTAGTAAAATGGCCTATCATCAATAGTTTATTTCTTTAATATTCAAATACAAAATGATCTCTCCTTTTTATATTATGAGTTAAGGGTACTTAAGCAATGCAGTAAGATATATTTCGATTTTAATGTTTTATCTTATTTTTTGTTTCTGTCGATGTTATAAATGGTTTTATGTGTTTTTGAAAAAACGATAATGTTTTTATTTTTAAATAAAATATAGACTTGAAGATATCTTAAAATTTTGAAAAATATATAGAGATATTACTATATTAGTATTAAATTAACTATCTAAAAATCCTCGTTTTTTATAATTTATTTTATTCATTTTTCTTATTATAATTTAATTTGGACTTAATAACGAATAATTTATTTTTGGTTTAATAATACAAGTTTTTATTAAAAAAATAATTAAATATTCTGTTATTACTCAATGATTATTTTAATTATATTTTAGTTTCTTTTTATATTTTGACTGAGATGTACATCCTTATTTGACTATGTTTATATGTTGTTAGTTATACAGATTTAAACATAAAGCTTTAATAAGTTATACTCACGCACAATTTAATTGTAATCTTGAATTTTAAGTAATATGCATCAATAAACAATACTTTATGCATAAACAATAGCTTTTATCAAATGCTTTATAATACAGTATAGATAGGTGGAGATGGCCAAAAATCGGTCTCGGGCAGGGTCAGACGGGCTTAATCGGTCTCGGTCCCAAACACTATTTATGTAACCAAACCTGGTCTCGGTCCTGGTCCCAACCAAAAATCCGAGGCCTGGTTAAGGTACTTTGTAACTGGGTTATAAGGATCGGTCCTGAACCGGGCCCAAATCGGTCCTATGTTTTTTTACATAATTTTGTTTTTTTGAAGTTCTTTAAAAAAATGAAAAGTGTTATTCTAATACACTTGAAAATATATAACTGAGTCAATTATATACACTTAAAAAAATACGTTTTTTACAAAAATACGAGCTGAACATCATGAATTGTAACAAGAATTATGAACATTTGTGAGTTGGTGTCTTCCCCACACATCATATGATTTATATATAGTGAATAGAGGATAAATGAGACAATGAAAACGGTCAAAAATGGGGAAAAAAATGTTATATGACCGTTGGGTATCGACAATAAAACAATAATATTTTTAAAAAATTGGGCCGTTCCCTGGCAAGGCCCATAACCTGTCCCAAACTAGTCCCAACCCAGGCCTTCTATTTTGACGAAAAGTGTAACGGGTCCCGGACTGCAGATCCCAAGTCAGTCTCAGTCCCTGGCCAGGCCGAGCCCATTTGGCCATCTCTAGTTATTGGGACAAATTCAGTTGCAAAACCTACCTTTTGTTATAAACTAAGGAACAAACGAGAGCGTGTCACATGCCTAGACATGCACAAGATATTCATCATGAATGATGTAAAAGATTCACATGTGTTGTTTATGATGAATGAGGAGACATATCCCCCTCTTGTTTGTTCCCGGGTTCACAACAAAAATTAAGTTCACAATTGAACTTTTCTCACGAACTATATATTTCAATGAGACAATTTATCAATTATGTATTTAAATTCTTATATATAATTGCATTATATTATCGAGTATTCTTTTTGATATGTTTACAAGACCGATTCTTTGAAAAACTAAGCACTTTTTTATTCATATTTTAAAAGTTCAAAACTAGTGATTTGAGACAATAAATTCGTCACGGGCAATATATGCATATAAAATAAAAGAACGTAACGTGTGTATATATATATACACTCGTATATTAAACAACTGCGAAATTTTTGTGGTAACTTGTTTTTTTTTTTTTTTTGTAAGGGTGTCCGGGCCAAAGCCCGACTAATCCTCGATAAATTTGGAGGCTAAACATGGTCCCACTTAAATGTCGCCAACACTCCCTTTCCAGGGCTCGAACTCAGGTTCATGACTATGTCATGCCCAAGCCTTTACCACTAGGCTGGAAGGTCTTTGATAAAATTATTATAATTTTAAGTTGATTTAAAAGTTATTTATTTTTATAAATAATGATTAATAAATAGTAGAAATTTAATTATAATTTTTAAAACACATAGAGATATTGCATTCAATATCTTTTTTTCTTTTTTGAAAACAAATTCAAATAAAAATTATGGTAAAGTACATATTTGGTCCTTATGGTTTGTAAAATCTATGAAAGTGGTCCCTCAAACACAAAAAGAGCAACAATAGTCATCATGGTATGCATTTTGTTTTAAAGCTAGCCCCTAACACTAACACTGTTAGTTGTAATGTTGTTCGTCAAGGGACATTTTTGGCCATTTTGTTTTTCTAAATGTACAAGTTTATATAGCTTAGGTACAAGTGTGATCAACATTAAAAAAAAACCTTTTTCTGTTTTCTTATATTTTTCTCCTCCTCTTCCCCATGATTTCTCCGACCACACCCTCCCACTTCTCCTTTTTCCCGGTCACCCTCCCCTTTACCGTGGCCTCCACCTACCGCTTGCAAAAAAGGAAAAAAAGAAAACAGTCCATTATGTAAACCAATCATCATCGAGAACCCTTCCATCTTGAAGTGAGATCAACCGAATCGATAAGTTACAAAAGAAAACCATCAGAAATGGGAACGACAATAGATGGAGTAACAATGATGTAAGAGATGGAATCAACGCTAAAGGGAGGGAGGAACAGCAATTGAAGCGTAGTATTTGCTACAAATTCTTCAATGGGACACAGATATGTCAGAATTAAGCAGAGGGAGAAGAGAGAAAAGGATAAAAGAACCCAAATGGCCAGAGAAGAAGGAGGGGACAAGGGGTGACCTGAGATGGTTATGGGGTTCATCCATGAATATATCGTTAATGTTTTATATCTTAAATTGTTTAATTAAAAAGCTTCAATTATTATTTTAACATTAGTCTATAACATATTTAATATTTTAATTATTTATAAGATTAAAATTAGAAAAAAGACGGTCCGTTTTAAAAAATGATGGTTTCTTTTTGTTGTTTAAAATTTTGATTATCCAGTTTTTAGTTTTAATAAATCTTAAAGAAAAATGGGTAACATGTGCCATCATGTCCCACTACATTAATATTAATATTAATATTAACGAAAAAAACATGTGTTACCTCATTTTATAAATATCAAAAAATAAAGAAACATAATCTATTATCAGTTACGTGCTAAATTTATTTCACACTCTTTTAAGAAGTATATACATACACATACACATACATATACACACACACATATATATATATATATATATATATATATAAAAGGTCGGGCTTACGTGAGATCAACCTATTTTCATGAGACTTGTAAAAACTTAAATTAATTGATAATCAAGATTGAATATTATATGTTGCCATCATTATTATTTATAAATAAAAACTTAAATTGTGATTTTAAGAAGAGTTTGAGAGGGAATTGAAAATGAATTCTATCTATCCGATAAGTTTTTTATATGTTTATGTATCTTATATAACTCGACCTAAACTAAATAAAGTCGTTATATGTATAATCTCACTTGAATTTACGGTTTGAAGGATAAAATATATGCAAACATGTCAAATGATAAAGTGATTGTTTTCGTGATAACTCTGACTTATACAAAAATGTGAGCAAAAAAAGTGTTTGTACTATATATCAGGATAATTAAATATACAAAAGGTTGAGAATTGTGAGAGTAGATAATCATGTGTTATTTCATAAGTTGTTTCATATTGTGATAATACAATGTTGTTTCATAATGTAAAACAAATAATCTTATGTATTTGTTTCACAATGTGAAACATTTTTACGTGTCTGTGAAACATAATACACATTAAAAGGTATGACGTTGTGAAACATATATTTGTTAATCAATACCTTAAATTTAGTCATAGATGGAAAAAAGTTATATGAAACGATACCTTAAAGTAAAAGTTAACGGTTCTCACAATATACGTGGTTATCTCTCTCTCTCACACACACACACACACACATATATATATATAAGTATATACTGAGTTCCAACAAGAATTGAATATTATTTTTTTCTGAGAACCATAGGAACCCTGATATGGCTGTTGATCTTAAGGGCATACACGTTGATATGTGGACGCGTTTCGCGCTACCCTTTCTGAAATAGAGGTTGATCAGTGATGGACTTCCTGCATCTAAACAAGGCGCATAGATTTTGTTGACGTATGCTAACATTTTTTTGGGTAATGTATGGTAATATATGTTAATATACATTAATACTCAATGTTTTTCATGTTAAAGTTCGTTAACACATGCTAATATTCAGTATTTTTAACGTTAAGGTGTGCTAATGTTCATTTTTTTTTTCCATCTTTAGTTTTATTAAGACGTGTTAAAGTTTTCAAGTTAAGACACAATAAGATTGTGTTAAACTTAATTCATGTACAGATTTGTTAAGGCCATCATGTTAAGGTATTTCAAGGGTATTAAATAATGTAAAGTTCACGCTAACCTTACAGTTTATCTTTTAAGTTCCATTTAATGAAGGTTATGCCACCACGTTTTTGTGCGTTGGATTATGAGGCAAGATTCATCCGAGGGCTATGAAAGTGTTCCTATGGTTCTTAAAAAAAATCACACAATCGATTCTCTATGTTTATGTATGGATATATATATATATATATATATTTGTACTTATGTATCTATATATGATGGTTCATGTGGAAACTCTTACAAAATGTCTAAATTTACACCATACGTCCCTTTAGTTTTTATAATTGGCGTGTTAGTCTTTTTTATATTTAGCAGCGTGCTGTGTTTTCATCAAAAACTATCGGGCATAAAACAAAGTTCACGATAATCAATAAAAGTTTAAAAATTGACATTGAAAATGCATCAACCGAAGGTTGGAGCTGGAATATAAGTAAGGGGGTCCAGAGGGTCGTTTGTAAAATAACAACCATAAATTTTCTCGTTGTTTTTATTAATCAATTAAAACATTTTCGGACCCAAAAATATTTGAGGCAATGGTGTAATCGTTTTGTGAACAAATTCCTAGCATATTTTATCTCGAATATTGGGTGAAAATGGGACCACAACTTGGGCAACACAAATGGTATGTCTTATTAAGACATACAACTAGCGTTTGCAACCTTAGTGGTGTTCAACCCCTTTCAAACTGCAAACATTAAGAGGGGCTGTTTAAATGCCTTCAACTGGATCAATCCAACTTATAAACACCCCTATTGACTATGTCACCAAGAACGTTTTTTTACTGAAAAATATGTTCAAATTTATAGTACTTTTTGTGGTTTATGGAAAAGATCATGCTCCTTAATGTATTAATCTGATCTCGAAGGAGGGATTTCAAGTGGTTATCATTAAGAATATGCCATTATTTTTCACAAATGTAAGTTTGTGTTTGTATATACCTTGATTGCGTTTTTGTATACGTGAAAACTCCCATTTGAAGTATCTTGTAAGTATAGTCGATCAAACGACAAACATCCATAAATACTAGTATTGATATACATCATAAGTACGCGTTTTACCATCTATCATCTTTCTAGAGTTGTGTAGTGTGTTTATGATTCAGACGTATGTTGTTTCATTTGACTATCACTTCAACATCCATCTTCTCATAGACGAAAACGGGAAAACGACAGGGATTGAAACCGATGAGAAGACGACCAGTTGGGTGGTATGGTGGAATACTGGAATTGGGGCAAGATAGTAACTTGGTAAGATGTCTTGTTAATCAATTACTAAGGGGCTGTTTACCAAAAACTTATCCGAGTAAGTGCTTACCAAGTAACATTACCTCACCGTATGAATATGGTAAAAATCAAGAATCTTACCTGGTAAGAATGAGACAAAGACCAAGAATCTTACCCTGTAAGTGAAGGAGACGACTCTTACCACGGTAAGCGTTTACCGGGTAAATTGTTGCATACGATATCATTTTGATGGACTAAAATCTTACCTAATAAGTAAATAATAGTATTAAATTTTATCGGTAAGTACTTACCGGATAAGTATTCGATAAACGACCCCTATATATGATTAGATTGCAATCTTGTAAAAAGAGGACGGTAATTTTAAAATTAACCGTGAAAGGAATATGCTTTGACAAATTTGAAGAGAATTTAGCAGCCGTTGGATTTGGTAGATGACTTAGATGGGAAGTGATAGGGCCACATGGCATAATGTAATTTACAGATTGCAACTAACATTAATCACCGACGCTCCACCAGATTCGTTTCCGTCAATCTTCAATCACCCTCTCTACTCTTTTATTACTGTATTTTCTACTGTGTATATATCTTGATACATTCATCCTCTCGAAGTGACCTGGAAAAGATTTGAGAGGCGCTGGCACACAAACCCTTTTGCATTTCAAACAAAAAGACTGAAAATTTTCTTCAATCGTCTTCCGAAGATCCATCTCTACTCTCTAGGGTTCTTTACAAAACCCCCTTTTCTGCTCATGGACTTTTGATCTTTCTCTGCTACTCTAGGTCAGCATTTTCGGGCTTTTTCACTACTTCATTTCTTAAATGTGCGATTTGTAATACTGGGTTTTTTTTTGGTCTAATTTGTGCGGTTTATGTGTAATTTGATGTGGGGAATCTTTGGATTTGGTTTGAATCTTACAGATACAACAGTGGATCTGTTCATAGGGTTGAAGATCTAGTTGTAGGTAGATGTATTTTGGTTTATTTTTGCATGAAAACATGTGTTTTCTGTGTGATTCTTTCACTGTGTTAGTTCAGATTCAGTTTTTGAAGTGATTGGTTGATGCCCTAAGTTTCAATCTTTAGTTAGATTGCTTGAAATTTGGGGGGAAATAAAGAAATGTAAACTAGGTTTTGTTGATTCAGTTTCATTCCTTGTTTCTTTGATTGAATCTAAATAGTGTTGCTATGTATTCCATTGGATCAAGCTGAAAAGGGCATATGCCTATATACTGTTTGTATATATTCTCCACATTATAATTAGACACAAAGAAGGGGCATTGCCTACTCACATTGCTTTGCAGAGTAATATGTTCTGTTTATGCTCTATTTTTCAAATGGTGAACCTAAATGAGTCGAATGTTTAGAGCCATTTAATATGCAGCCAGTCATAGCCTCTTGGAGGTTCTTAATCGTAGAGTTATAGGGATAAATTATTTATAGTTTTGATTCGAATTAGGATGATGTGTGTAATTAATGTGTTTTAGAGTATAATGCAACTATAATTCTTTTGAAGAATCATCTTGTTGTCCATCTTTTAGGTGAAACTAAAACTTTGAATATTGTAGATATGGTGGACGTTGACGATTCCATGGTTGTTTCTGGCAATGGGTCTACTCATGATGTAGATCATCAACAGTTTTCTAACTATGAAGAGGAAGATGACTCTGTGGAAATCATAGCCCGGATTCCCAATTATAATTCTGAAAGTAAAGAAGGAAATGGGAGTTCTATCGAGTCCTTTGCTGAAGAAGTTGAAGAAAGCAACAATCTTGATGCTTTTAAGGTACTAAAAAGGGTTTATATCCAAAAAGACCAATGGCATTATGTCATTTGCCGATATAACTGTGTTATAACTCATGTCAATTTGAGTATTTGACAATTATATCTATCTTTAATCTCTTGTTGATGATTTTGGTAAATGATCTTGCCAAAAATTTGATGTGTTAGACAAAGCACATGCTTTCTAGGCATGAAAGATGAGCAATTTGGCATTGGAATCTTTTTGAGTCAAATTTGGAACAAATTTTTATCAAATTTGTTGGCTGTCATCGTTTCTCAAATTGGGGAGTGATAGTATGCGTGTCTTTTTGGTACTCAACCATGCTAAAAATCGATCGTTTTTTCTTGATTCACTACACTCTTGTTTATTTCTTATTGTTAAAGAGTAAACGTCGCTTTACTATCAGGAACTTGAAGTGAAAGATACCGATTTATCAGCTCAACCCAAATGTCAAGACGCTACAGGCAACAGTTTAGGCGTTAAAAAAGATACGAAACACAAAATAGACGGTAATGATGCAAAGAAAGCTTCTTCGGTTAGAAGTGGATCAGTTGCTTCAGATGTACACCTGAAACAATCAGTTCCTAGTGAGAAGAAGAGCAGCAACTCGAAACCTGCAATTGTTCAAGTTAAGGCTCCTCTTTCTAAGGTACATTTGTTCTACTACATACCTTTGTTCGATGTTTTAGAGATCGTCCTTTATGCGCCAGTATAGTAAAGAGTTTTATTACCCTTGTGCATTTGGTCAAAGTTTTTCAGAAAGTCGATTTGTTTACCTCAGGAACCTGGAAAGTCGGATTCTTTAATGTCTACTGCAAACGTGGTGCAATCTGAAGGTGTCAAGTATGTTCAATTTACTCTTAAACCATTCTACCAAGCTCTTTTGTCTGTTTGAGCCTTGTATTGTTGAAATGTTGGCTTTCTTGTTTATAGTTTTTGAGTTTTAGTTAATTCTTAGTGGCGATACCTCTATTAGAGGGTAAGTTAAGAGAGAATACTAAAAAACAGAGAACAATTAACCCATCTTAAACCATTCATCTATTTTAATCCAATGGTTGTGAATTGCATTTTGCCAAAACTAAATCCACGACTATAGGGGGGGGGGGGGTATGTTCGAATATGAGCCATCTATTTTCTGATCCAACGGTTGATTTCCTTGTTTGGGTTCTCTCCCCAACGGTTGAACCTTCCTTTAGCTCTATATGATCATCAGTTTGACTTTTTGTCCATGTAGTGGATTATCGAGGTTTGTTAAGATATTTTCTTAATACAGGGAGAAGAATAAAGCGAAGTCGGTGAAAGCAGTTCATGGAAGTACGACTGATGGAAGAACACATTCTTCTGAGTATCCTTTTCATCTTAGCTCCTATTGCATTCATTTCAGTATCACATTCCCTTTAGTTTACTCTCACATTTCCAGTACCTTTGAGGTCAAATATGTAACTTTTCATGTCTGAAGTTGAAATTAGTTTGTTTGATATTCGAAGTCGAAGTAAGTCAACAAGCAGAGGGCAGAGAGAGAGCATTGTGTAAATAGCATGATGTTCAGTTTGTCCTTAATTACTTGAACAGAAGCTCGACAACAGGAGACGAGAAGTCGCAAAGACTGGGCACACTGCCAGCCTATGGTTTTAGTTTTAGGTGTAATGAAAGGGCCGAAAAACGGAAAGAGGTTGGTGGTTTGGCTTCCTCTTTCCTTTTCATAAATATTGACTTGCGACTTTTTGGGTCATTTTAGCATAACTCGCCCCAAGAAAACTTGAAATATACTTTGTTTTTTGGCAGTTCTATTCTAAGCTCGAAGAGAAGATCCATGCAAAAGAAGAGGAAAAGAATACATTGCAAGCAAAAACCAAGGTATAGCTATTTCCGGTTAACGTATTCATAGAAACAACACAAACAACTGCTCTACTCATTGGGTAGATGGTAGGTCTGTTAGACCCCACCTTCTCGTTTGGTTTGTTTAAGGTTATGGACCTCACTGCGGTTTATGATAGGAAAGTGTATACGTTACTTGGTTGGCTTTTGTAATAGGAACATCAAGAAGCTGAGATTAGAATGTTACGAAAGAGCCTTATGTTCAAAGCAACGCCTATGCCGAGTTTTTATCACGAAACTCCTCCTAAGATGGAGTTAAAGAAGGTATATATGTATATATTTGTTAATATATATTATTGTTAAATCGGAGGATGACCTATATTACATTTGTCTCTTTTGTTCAAGTAACATAAACGGTTGATATTGGTGTAGATACCGACAACACGAGCTAAATCTCCGAAGCTTGGACGGAAAAAGGATTCAGCTGCAGCAGAGATGGAAGCAGCAAATGGTGGTAATACTTTTCGACCTGCTCGGTTAAGCTTGGATGCGAGGAAGTCTTTAAACAACAAAACGGTAGCTAAAGTTGTTTCTGCTGTTCCTACGAAGAAACCGACAAGGAAATCTCTTCCTAGGCTACCATCTGAAAAGACCAAATTGCCCTCGGACTCTAAAGATAGCCGTGAAATAACAATATCGTCCAAGAAAACGAATGAGGTAGAAAGTGAAGCAAAACAAGATTCATCGCAGGAGCAGGAGGTAGGTGAGGAAAAAATGGAGAAGTGAAATAACGAGATTGATGTAATTGATTGAGCTGTAGGTTCCATTTTCGCCCTCAGAAGTATATAAACGAAGGCATGGATTGAAAACTGGAGGTGGAACACTTTCTTCTTCTTCTTCTTCTGTTAAAGGGTTTGTTTAATTCTTGTGGTGCCATTATTGTTCATAGTCAGCTGCCTGCGAAATCTGGTAAGTGTTTTTGTGGTTCTTTTCTGAGAATAGTGGTGTGACCATTTTGCCCTTATTCGAGCATTGGATGCTTGTTGAACACTTGAGATTCATGAACTGTAATCGAATGTGTTTTAGTTTACTACTACTAATTATCAAGAAACTGGTGGGTGGGTGAAAAGTCTGTCTGTCTGTTTCAGATCTTAATTTCACAAACACCCTTGAAATTAGATTGCTAATTTCTGTCTTCATTTCATTTGTATGCCATTTTGAATCTTTGAGCTGCATTCATCGCTCTTGTTCAAGTTCCGGTAGGAACACCTATTGATGCACAAAGTCCCCGTTGATTGAAATTGTTGCTTTCCACAATTTGGGGATTGATATGTGTGTGTATATACAGGCTATTTACTTGAAGCTTAATGAGCTTAATGGCCTGGACAGCTTATTTGCTGCTGTACATGAGGGTTTATTTACCGCTTAATCATGAAGCTGTTAAGCCAAAATGGCTATATGGAAATGTCCAGAAATAATCCAACCATTTATCCAGACATACAACTTAATCTGTAGAGGATTGGGTAGAAAAGAAAAGGTAAACAACAATTGATATGGATCATTTTGAATCTCTGTGCAACATTTACGCCACTGCTTAGTTCTTAGTACAACTATTGCTGCATAAAGTACAACAATTGATGCATTGAATACATGAGGATTATTGATATGGATCATTTTGAATCTCTGTGCAACATTTACGCCACTGCTTAGTTCTTAGTACTACTATTGCTGCATAAAGTACAACACTTGATGCATTGAATACATGAGGATTACAATCTTTCTCTCAGCATCCCAAACGACCCGAGCCAAGCATATGAAATAATGAAACCAACTGCAGATTAAAAGCTTGGGCCTTGGTCCTGTTTGTTAGCAGCTTAATTTGCTTAATGGGACTCGTTCGGTCAGCTATACATAATTGTTTGGTAATGACTTAATGATATTGAAAATGGCTTATTCAATAAGCTTCTAGAGAGAGTTTTATACCAAAAGCTAAATTTGCCCCTCCCAATTAAAAAATACGCACCTTCTATCTATGAAAAACCCTCTCAAATAAAAACATTTTCAATCTATACAAACAGATTAATCCACACAAACAACACTAACATCGAATACTGAAAAACCAAAAATTATATGAATATTTTTATGGATTTCATGTTTAGATATTTATATGGTAAAAACAAACATTGATATATATATATATATATATATATATATATATATATATATATATATATATATTACCACACAATTGATGCTTAAATGGTATGAAACAAACTACAAATTTATTGATTATAACAGAAACCATACAATACAATAGAACTGAGACGCATATATATATATATATATATATATATATTGATTCCCATTACCCGTTACATACCAACAGGTTAAAAACAAGTGAAGCCTTGAAAAAAAATGAAAAACAACCCTCCATAGGGAGAGTTGTAATGGCAGACTAAATTTGCTGCCATGCCCAAAGCCCACCAAAAACAACCCATTACTCAAACTGAAATATAGTAAGAAACTCGAATTGAAGTCTACCCATAACATGAAAACGGACCATACGAGCAAAACGACATACTTACCTGTTAACGGAGCTTCGTGAGAAGCTAAAACACAACTAGGGTCGTTGCGAAAGGCGTCTCCAAGAACCGCAAGAAAGCTTCAAGGAAATAGGGCTGTAAAAAAATAGGACCTGTTTAAGAGGCCAAAAAACTCTTGCAGCAGTTGCTACTGGTTTAACAGTTCAACTGCAAAAAAAAGAGGATCAGCCAAATCCCTTGAGAACCAACTGCTGAATGCAGACAGACCGTCGCTCGACCTATAAAAAGTGATACAGGTTTCGGAGTTTAGGAAAGGATATCGCAGTGCCAGAGGCGGTTCACTAAATGACTAACTGCAGGATTGCTGATTCCATCACAATTCTGGAGATTTAAACCACCAACCCCTAGTTTCGCAAAGTAAGGCAAGCTCTTGTCTGATACTAGACGGCATCTTGAGATCGAAAGAATCTGCAGATTCAGTTGTATCGCACATGCCAAGGCTGCAATGCCTGAGTCGGTGATTGTGCATCCAGAAACATCAAGTTCACTGAGCTTTAAGCAGTTGAATGCAATGGCCACCAAGCTTGCATCGGTCACGGATCTGCAACCATCAAGATTTAGAATCTCGAGTGTTTCGCCATGCACCTTAGTTATTTCGGATACCATGTTATCGGTCAGATTCATGGACCCACTAAGGTTGACTTTAACTAGACCAGCCTCACAGCACCGGATGAGAGGGGTGAAGCCCTCGTTGGTAATTCCATGAAGCCCGGTGAATTCCACGTGTTGAAGTTGAGGGCAAAGATTACCTAACAATACCAAGCTGTTATTTCCGAATCCGGGACAGTTACGAACGGATAAAGATCGGAAGGCGTTGCAACGAGAGAAAGGAATTTGCGGAGCCAAATCCTTAATCCCGAAACAGTTTTCTAAAGTAAGACTTTTCATGTTGCTACTGCAGTTTACGAGCAGACTAAAAACACCACATTCTGTGACCCTGTTGCATTCTTCTAGCAGCACATTCTCGATTGAAAGTGCCGATTTAGCAAAAGACGTTACTCCATTGTCAGATAAGAGCGAACATTTCCTAAGGCAAAATTGCTTCAGATTCGGGCAACCTTTGCCCACTGCTTCAAGCCCCAGATCAGTGACTCCGGAGCAGGAGGTAATTATTAAGGATCTCAACTTCTGCAAACCTTGACCATTGCCCATAACCCAGAAGCCCTTCTCGGTTACCTTAGGAAGACCAGCAAGAACTAAGGCTGTAAGTGCAATCCCGTAGTGTCCGATAACAGCAAGCGATAAATCACTGAGACTTAAAGCCTGTAGATTTACTTTCTTCAAGGAATAACTTGCTGATGACAACAAACTTGCAATTCCTCGATCTCCAACTAGAAAGCAGTTCTTTATCGAAATAGACTTCAAGTTATGGCAGCTTCGACTGATCGCTTCAAGGCCTTCGTTGCCGATGTTTGAGCAAGATTCTATCGATAGTTCCGTGAGGTTAGGGCAGTTGTTTGCAATAGCCATCAAAGACTTGTTGGAAATTGCTGGTATTTGACAAAGATCAAGCTTTTCCAACCGATGACACCCACTAGCGATTTCAACAAGGCCTTCATCTGAAATGGATGATAGATTCCACAAGGAAAGATCCGTAAGAGAAGGGCAACCACGAGCGACCGCCGTGAGTCCAAAGTTGGTCACCCCACGAACAACATTGTTTCCATGGATGGAAAGTTTTCCGAGCCCTCCATGACCAGCGGATCCAACAGCAATCGCTGCAAGTCTGACATCTGTAACCTTTTTCCCTTCTAGGCACCTCGAGAGGTGCCCATCGCTGGGGATTGATTCTTTCTCTGAATCCTTGCTAATCTCATCCCTATGGATGGTGCTTAAAAGCATAAGCCAGTGCTTCGAGACAGAAGCACATGAGCTCCTTTCTTTGTTTCCACCGAGGCGTCTAAAAATCTCAAACAGGCATTCATCAGGAAGCACTTCAATGGTGGTTTTCTGTTTCTTACAAACTTCCCCACTGAATACAAATGGAGCACTGATTCTAGATCTCTTGCAAGGTAAGGAATACACCTCAACATGATGTCCAAGAGAAGAGAAAATACCCAAATCCATTGGATTTGTGTACATTGACTTCCGATGAGAAAAATCACCCTCCCCTGAAAACCAATTATACAAAAGAAGTTCACAATCTTTTCCATTTTACAATTATTAAAAAGACACAATTCAAAGTCTTTCAAGAATGAAGCCAATCTAATCAATGGACTTTAGCCCTAATGGTACTAACCAAGTTTCTTGAACAGTAGCCATGGTTCAAAACTTATTATTAACACAGCCGTTTATTAGCATGTGAAGTATGGGTTCTTGAACAGATCCCCCAGAATCTTGGGGACCAATTTTACTTGTGTTAGGAGCCTGATTTATATAGACCTGTGAACCCACCTCATGAAGACCTATCTAATTTCTTTCAGAATCAAAAGCGACTATTTAATTTCAGAATTTGCTGATCAAAAACAAAAATGACTTCGATGTTCTTCTCACTTTGTCATTTTAAACATTCTTGTTGTTTTAATTTCTAAGATTTAATGTCATGAACTTTTATATTTTATTTTGTTTATGACTCGTTTCAGATGATCTATAGTTTTAGAATGGGTGTAACGTGTATTGGGGCCTCCAAAAAGATCGGGAAGACCCTGATTATTAATAACGTGTGTGTGTCTCTCTTACTCTTCAAAACAAAAAAATGAAGCAAGTAATAACTTCAGATCAAAGGCTTGATATAGGCACATATTCTTCAAGCGGAAATTCTACATACATTAGACTTTATTCATTGATCACATATTCATATAGAACCCCAATTCCGTGATGCACGCTTATCCCCATAACCCTTCCATTTAAGCATATAAACATACTAATTATCTTTAGATTATGTGAAGATAAGAGTATAAAACAAACTATATTATTCTGATCAGTTCCTCAAAGAAAAGGTGATTTCAATGATCCATTTTTACAATTACTCAGGGCATCTTCAAACCAAAAACCTTAATTTTCCGGTTAATGAACTCCAACAGCCCAGCAAAAAGAACTGCATTTTGCCGGACTGTTGGAAGAGAGAAACGGCAAATATGCCGGCCTCCTTTTTGTATCCTCGATAACAGAAAATTACCAATTACTCTGGAGTAAGCGCTCATAACAGAAAATTACCATGCTAATCCTCTTTATGATCAAGTGCTGAATGAAATATTTGAAGCATCTAGCTAGTTGCATTTCTAAGGGTTGTTTGATTTTGTATGATTTCTACTTCATATTGTAAATATTTTGGGAATGCTTCCATCACTGTCATATAAGAAATTCAGCATTGTCTTCCTACCAAACTTTTTGGTAAATAGATTGAGCAAATTAGCTAACAAAACAACAGAAAATCAAAATTAAGAAGCGATATGGATCCATACCACTGTAACCGACGAGTTTCTGCATGAGTACACTTGAAGGAAATCCCCAGCAAAACCGAGCCGCAAAAACCCAAGAAACCCTCGATCGAGAGCAAAAAAGAAGAAACCTACCAGCAAAAACAAGACGATGAATAGATGTGTAAGCGATGAATGCATCAGAATTGTTGATAGATCATGGGAAAACCCTAATGATTTTAGGGCAAAAAGGAGAGAAAATTGGGGATGGTTGAAGCACGCATATGTTATTGTTGGAGGGGGGCCAGTTGGGTTTATATATAAATGAAGAACAGAAAGAGAAATTATATGTGCAATGAATCAAGTCCCAAAAACAATATTTTTCCTTTCTCCTATGTTATTTATTTGTGCAAGTGACGATATTTGCATGATTTCAATTATTTGAGAAACAACTTATTTCAACTGGTCCCATATAGAATTTGTCTTTAAAAGATTTCTAACAAATTCTTTAAAATCAAGATTTTAGGCATTTAGTATAATTTGAATAAATATGAGTTATGGTTTCACTTACAGTCTATCGATGAAAAAAGTTGTATGACAATTTAAAATTCAACATATTTAAACGACTCCACAAATATATTCGGTTTACACCAAGAACAAATAATCAAGAGATCGAGAGCGAAACTGATAGTTCTAGAGCAATTGAATGAGAGAACTTTTAATAACTCATGGTGAATATCAGTTTGAATCTCACCTTGGGGGATGRRGAGAWGACATAGAGGTATGAGAGGGTGAAGACATGAGTGAAATGTGTCAAAAGTATCTTGAAAATATGAAAAGAAAAAGTAATAATGAGATTTTGATAACTTGTATCACATGTTATTTTAATTGTAGATTAAGATATTTTAAGACTGAATGCATAAATTAATAGTACTTAATGCATTATAAGTTATTTTTAAGACTTTATGCATTAAAAATTGTTTTAAAGACTTTTAATAAATCTGATTTATAAGGTAATATAGATAAGTAATTGTGTAATCTCTAAAATAGAAAATCTATTGGAGATGGAGGTAATTTTTTTTAAAGATTTTGACTTTTTAGTTATCTATTTTGGAAAATTTGTTAGAAATGTTTCAAGGATGCCAATGTGAGAAGGCGTTTTTCGGCTCATTTAGCAAGTGAGACTAGGAGACATGATTAAACCAGAGACCTATTTTGTAATTGTGTATAATCATCTCATAATTGAACTATATATTAGACTTTAGAGGCACATGATTTTCATTATAATAAAAAATTGATGTAACTTTTAAATTAAAAAAATTATATTTAAATAAAATAAAAAGTATAAATGATGGTTAAATTTATATTGTTAATTTGAATACAATGAAAAAAATTATTATGGGATTAAATTTATAAAATTATTTTTTATAAATATTTTGTTGTAATTTAGATGTAAGAATAAGGATGTAATTTATTTTAGTTTCGATTATTTAAGTATTTTTTGGTATATAAAAAACAATGATGAAATAGTATGTTGTACATCTTTTTGAAAGTCAGATATACTATATAATCAAGAAAAAAGTTATACTGTATTAATAAAGCTTAATGATTATTTTGAATTTGAGTATGTTTATCGATTGATTATTATTCTTTTTATCTAAAATAAATGTTTAAGATGAAAAATATATACAGTTTTAAAAACATGTAATTATTAAATTAATTAAAAAACAATTTTCTCTATTTCATAATTAAGATATAACTAAAAAATAAACATTTATTTTTAAAAATTGACACTTATTATTTTGAGACAAATTAAAATAGAAATATGGACACTTATTTTTAGGACATGTGAAATAGTTAATTCATAGAGTTCAAAAATAGAGAGAAAATCATATATAAACTTGAAAATTTGTGAAATTACTTTTGGATAAGTGTTTGATGTTTAATAAGGTTTTTTTTCTTTATAATTAGAGCTACTAGTTTCAAGCATTAATTATTAATCCAAAACCATGCAAAATCTATTAATATTTTCATTAATCATTTTTTTAATTAAGTAATATTTTATCAAGAATATAAACCCATGATAACGTATTTATAAGACTAACTTGTCCTTTAATTACTTTAATTGTGTATTTAATTTATATTATTTTTTAATTATATTTACATATAATTACTTTAATTAAATTAATAAATAACGTTGATTAAATATAAGTCTTTTATAAGATTATATAAAGTTAAAAATGATTAAATATGAAAAACCTCTAAAAAAATAAGTCGTACAATTACAACCTTTGACAAAAAAAAACCTCTCATTAAAAACCTTCCACTATGTTGAAAAACATCAAGGTGAAGTTTTTCATCTTTGAAAAACCTCCTGAAAACCAATTAAAAAGCGTATTGTGAACCACAAGGGTAGTGCCTGATTGATTTGAGTTTGATTCTAAAGGTCAAAAGTACCAGGAGGTCCCAGGTTCAAATTCGAGGAAGAATAAAAATCCCTTTGTGGCCACGGAGGTTCAAATGCGGTGACTCCGGACTATCTGCAAAGCAGGTGGTCACCCTGGGATTAGTCGGCTCGCATAGCGGGTTGGATATCTAGGTTAATAAAAAAACATATTGTGGATGCTTTAAAAAGAACCGCATTATTCATCAATGATCATTGAAATCAACTCAACTATGAAATATATGATTTTGGTGCTTCTTCAACCAACCGTCATTTCAAATTTCCTCAAACCTATCTGTTGATTCTTCTAATCATTATTCAAAGCATCATGGAATTAATCGAAGTGAACACAAACTTCCGAACACTCAAAATGTCACTTTATTTTCTATCTTAAAATACAAATCTACTTAATTTCATTAGTTTTACATCATGAAGTTCGTAATATTAATTTCATTACCAAATTTATAGCGATCCAAATGTTTTTTTCCTCAAAATTAAAACTAATATATCTGATTATTACAAACAAAAATTATTTATCTGTCTTTTATGTAGATAATATTATGTATATTTTTTGCTGATTAGGTTTATATGTTTTAAATCCATTGTTACATACATGTAAATCATACAAAATTCATTTTACAAGAAACCAATATAACCCATAACGGGTTGGATATTCAGGTTAATAAACAAAATATCCATAACAAATTAAATTTTTAAATGATTTTTTTATATTATTACAAAAAGTATAACAGTTGTAACAGTCAATTCAAGGTCAAAATTGCATTAATTCTATATTATAGTTAATTGATTGAAATTGTACAGATCCATAATTATGGTAAGCAAGTAGGCCACCTTGTCTTAATCAAGGATTAAGAATTTAATTAACAATTATCAACATGATTGTTAATCTTTGCCTCAATAACAAAAAATACCCTTATAGTTCTCGAAATCACAAATAGGCCACCATCTTAATATTTTTCAAACAAAAACCTCGTGTCGACTCTCGACATACGTACAATAATTTTTAAGTCGATTATAAAAAATACAAATGAATTATAAGCCATTTTAACTTATATAAGAGCTGTCAAAGTTTCAAAAATCTGGACCAAATATTTATCTGTATATAACATTATATATATATATATATATATATATATATATAAGTATCCTGACATGACAAATAAACACGTAAATAAAATGTATTTTGTTTCTCTAATTAATCGCATTGTCACTGAATGATCCAAAAAGTAACGACAGTAAAAAATATGAATAAACCCTTTTAAATACGGTGTTATCTTAACTTTGTTAAAAAAAATTATAATATATATAACGAACATATCCAATAAAAATATTTTAATGACAAAGTCTTTAAATACGATATCCAATCTGTAAAGTTATCAAATTCTTAATTTAATTTAATCATTTAAGCAAAATTATTTAGGGTGCACCTTCCTAATGGCTTTCTTTATAACTATTTAATTACAAGTTGTTAGAAATTAATGCAACTTGGATACTCACGTGTAAATATATAATAATAATAATGGTATTAATCTATATAAATACAATAGTTAAAAACTGAGTAACTCGTAATTATAATAGTATTAATAGCACGTACAACAACAATAACAATAAACTCTGATATGTTATTATTGTTTTTTTTTATTAACCTGAATATCTAACCCGCTATGTAAACCGATTAATCTCAGGATGACCATCTACTTTGCAGGTATCTTGGAGTTATCACAGTTGAGCCTCCGTGACCACAAGAGAATTTTTATTACTTTTTGGATTTGAACTCGAGACCTCCAGACATTTTTGACTTTTGAAGTCTAAGCTCAAATCAATCAGGGTTTGATTGGTTATTAATGTATTTTTTTATTATTATTATTTATACAAAATGCTCGAGTTTGAGTTCCACCATCATCAAATTTGCTATTTTTTAGCTTAAATTTTGGTGTCTTTTTATATATCTTTTGTGTTTTCACAAATATACGTCGACGTAATTCGAACATGGGACTTTTCAATGCAAGAGATATAAAACCAACCAACAAATCTATGTTAATATTGTGAAATTTTTCTTTAAATATTTTCTATAATCAAATCTATATTAAATGAGTCAAATTTAAAGGGGACGTTTACCGAATGCTTACTCGAGTAAGCACTTACCAAGTTACGTTACCTTACCCGATGAATATGGTAAGAACCAAGAATCTTACCCGGTAAGAGCGAAACAAGGAACGAAAGTCTTACCCGGTAAGTGAGAGTGAAAACTCTTACCACGGTTAGTGCTTATCTGGTAAGTAAACGATAATGTTGAATTTAACGGGTAAACGCTTACCGGGTAAGTGGTGATTAGGTAAATGACCCTTAATACAAAATAAAATCAGGTTAATGAAAATATATTAAAATAATTACAATATACGTAAAAAAAAATATATAATAAATAATTTATTTATGGCGTCCAAGTATTTATTCATTATGAATGTATGTATATATACAACACATATTAAGTTTGGAACATGCCCTCGTGTTTTATTGAGTATCCAACACATTACAACTCATTTTCCTTCCAAGTTGCTACTTTTTAATTATCAGTTTATTGGGTTTATGAATTGTATTGGATTCTCATTTAATTATAATAATAATAATAATAATAATAATTATTATTATTATTTTATTTAATTATTGTTAGTTGCAATTTGCAAATAAGTATAAATAAAAGGTAGCTGTAAAGATGTGTGTTCGTGTTTAGTATCTCAAATCATGTTCTTTTTTTTAATAAAAGAAATATAAGATTACGATTACTTTTGTTATTGTAATTAATGTATATTTATATTATTATATTAATAGATGGGGTTTAAAGTAAAACATTCCTATTTTACGAAAATGTAATAACTATTTTTAAGTTTCCAATTTATTTACTGAAAATAAAAATTTAAATAAATAAAAATAAATTAGTATTTATCAACAATTTTTTATTATTTTAGATTTTTCTTTATCTCTTAAAATGGTATTAATATCATCGATAACTTCTTATCCTCATGTTTCTGTTGTTGACAATGATGTGATTTTGTTGTGATAATGTTTTTATAAGTTGTAGACTTTTTATGTTGTATTTTTTTTTTTTGTGATAATGTTGTGATAAATCAAAAACAAATGATGATCATGTCCACCATTATCCATTATGTTTGTTGATTATATGATTTACAGTTTTTTCCATTTTATCAGTGCATGCCTTGGATATTCCTGAAAAAGATAAATGTTTATTTTATATTTTACTTTCCCCTCGGTCCTTCTAAAAGTGTGACTTAAAACAGAATAATGAACTTACAAGTGTTATCGCATTTGCGTAAATTATAGGTGTTCTCATTTCTGAACTTTTCCCATATTAGTATAGTATAAAACATTTAAGTAACAGTCTTAAATATAAGTTACTAGACTTTATGTATTGTAATCCATAATCCATTAATTTTAAGTTTGAAAATACTTTGTGAATACATGCGCATTTTTAAGTTTTTTTTAAACTATATTAAATTAACTAATAACTAACTGATAAACAAAAAAAAGTGATCCATTTATAAACTTTGGAAAAGTTGATGATTTGAGAAATTTCAAGTTAGATTCGTGAAATGTGTAAAGAAAGAAAAGTAATATGAAAGTATCAAAGAGATACATGATTATGGATTTCTTTTTACATTTGGTGGATTGATTAATGAAGGTTTTGCGGTTAAAGCAACTCAATTCATATATCAATTTGAATTGGCCTTGGCAACATGTTTAGAAAATACGGCAATGGGCTGCAAATGGTTTCAATTCATCCCACTTGGCAAACCAGGGAGCTCGCTGTCAATCTTTGAGCTTTTTAATGAGGGTTATAACTTTTGCATCAACATGAAAAAAACCTAAAATCTTACTCGATAATAGGTATAGAAAGAATCGAGAATCTTATTTGATAACTAAGTGAGAAGACTCTTCTCAAGTAAAGGCTAACCAGGTAAAAAACCAGCAGTCTATTTTTTATGACCGAAAATGTTTGTTGATAAGTTAAATAGGATCATGTGATACTTACAGGTAGCTAAGGATCATGTGAAAATGAGAGTTAAAGTGAAAAACGTAAGAAAAGATCTAAACCCTTGATCACCTTTAACCTTAAAACCCACCAATAGATCGTGCTTGATACGGGAAATGATTAGCTACATCTCATCCTAATTTACATCAAAGGATGAAGATTTCTTTTTATGTTTCTCATCTTAATTATTCTTCTCACTGAAACCAATCCTTAATGGATAAGCGTTTATTTAATAAGCGTATGATAATACAACACTAAATAAACAAGAAAGGAACTCTTCAAGAAGCGGGTCGTAATAATGAAATTACAATAAAATATTTATATTGTTTTGGTTTGATTTAATCTAATATTATTAATATTTAATTTGAGTTATTTTGTTCTATTTTTTCGCAACTTACTAAGAAAGTTGCTAAGTATTTTGGTAAACAAAATTCCCTAAGATGAACTTTTGTTCAACAAGCCTTGTTAAAACAAAACCCTTATTTAGTATATCCGATGACAGAACCAAATAAACCAAAACCGAGTAAACATAATATTATTCGGTTTATTTATCGGGTAGTTTGAAAAAAGTTGGAACCGCAGACCAAAGAAACCTACCAAATAACACCCCAAACTTATAGTGTTACGGTGTTGCCTGAGTGATATCTGTGTTGGCAGCGTACAAATTCAAAAGCCGCAAAATCTGACAGCAAAGAGGCTGTAGAACTGAGATTTGTCGAGGGGTCCAAGCAGTGAGTTGTTAGTGACTATGTATGATTAATGTGCAGAAAATGGAATAATAATATAACAAGTTGAACCAAAATAAAACTGGATTTGATTCATACAACAAAATTTGTTGTTTTGCATTGGTTTTAAAGAACCCCAAATCATGCATCAAGATCAAGAAACATTCTTTAATAATAGAATTATAGACAAGAATTTCACCAGAACTGGAGACAGATTCCAGTTGGTAGGTTTGGTGCAGCCTTCTTCAAACTCTCCTTCCATTTCGATCCAATCCAAACATACATAACACTTGAAGATCATATCAACATAATAAAAGATATGCCACACAAACAACTCTACACCCATTACAATCCAATGTCAGTCATACAGCCCCTCTTGTTCCCAGACATCAACAAGAAAATTTACCATTTCCTGCCAGAATAAAATGTTGGGATTCAGAAACAACTCAAACCCAGCAATTTTCAGGTACAAATTTGATTACTTTTTTGTTGTAAAGTTTGCGCCTTTTAGGTGGTTTTCAAGACTTCTTTTTGAAAGAACGTGAACGTGGTTAAAATTTGAACTAAAAAAAAGGACATTTGCTTTTCAAAAGTCGAAAGGTAGCTTTTCTTGGATGGACTAGAAAGATGCTATACAGAGCAAGACTTACAGGTAAAGGGATGGGCCGCGTAAAAGGCTTGTTCGTCCCAAGCAAATTATCGTAAGTTGCATTCCAACTGTAGAAAAAAAATACGGTTAGATTTTGCTTGCTCAGCTAAGGCCCTTGATTCTACTTTAAGATCCTTTGCCGATACAAGAACTGTAACCAAACCAAATGTACTCGGTATATCTCATTCAGAGGTAGGGTCTGGGGGATAGCATGTAAGCAAACCTTTCATCTATCCCAAGGGGTTAGAGAGGCTGTTTTCTAAAAGAAGCATGAACATGAGACTGATGAAAAAAATGAAGCAAATGATTGTGCAAATATGTATCAAGGACAGTGAATAGTAAAGGCAGTTGGAACATATGTGAGAAAAAGGGGTTAAAACAAGCAAGGAAACACTAACCAGCTTAAAATGCCGTACTGACATCTAATAGGACAAAATCCCCTCCTAGCCATTTTAGGGTGTTGGTAGCCTACCTGTCTCCAAGAACCTATGCATTGCATTTTTTTAGATACCACTAACAGATGTTTGTAACTTTGTAAATGACATAGCACATCAATGATTGAAGTGCTCTTACTACTCCGAACTACTTGTGTACTTACATTGCTGCATACCCTTGATCACCAAGACAAACTTGTCGCACACAGGAAACATTTTGGCCAGTCTTTAACAGAAAAAAGAAGAGGATGATTTGAAGAAGTTTGATAACAAGCTAATGGTTGTCTATGTCACTGTTATTGCTTGTGCTATATATTGACGTTGTTACAGTTAATCCGATGCTCAGGAAGCTCAAGCTTATTGCACAAGAAACAGAGTAGCAGGATTAGAATTCTAAGCATCACAAAAAGCACAAGTGCATTTTTCCCTTTCACTAGAATGTTCAAGCATGATCTTCCATTTTAAAAAATAATATATTCGAAAAACACAGTTAAGAAAATCCCTTGGTTATTCAAGATCCACCCCTCGCCTCTCTTTTTCTAACTGAATACTTTCCTGTCACCAAATATGTGGAGTTGATATCTACATGTAGAAACGGATACATATAGAAAGTGTCCCAATAAATGATTAAACCACTATCTCCACTAGTAGCTAAATTTTTTACCGGAGAAATTTTAAATTACCTACTTTGGGATAGAAGATTGTATGAAGAAAAAGATGACATAATTTAGAACATCCTGAAATGGTAATAGACTAACAAATTTCCTAATGATACCAAGATAAAAAAAATTGTTTTCGAATTAGATATGCTTCTTGATGTGTGCATTTCTATAAACCTACATTATGACATGCTATCATGAAAAGAACAAGTAAATATTATCCTTCATTTCTAACATAATGGAAGAATAGAGATTGAGCTTAACATAGTACTTGTTCCTACCTTATAACAGATTCTTGAGCTTTTTTATGGTGATGAGGTGCCTTCTCTCCAATCCATTGTTGCCTTGACTGGTTCCAAAGAAGAAGACCTGGAAGCAACTAAAAATTACCAACTCCATCTAGTCAAGGACATGCTCTCAAAATGTACAACATTTTGGGGCTTTTCCAGTTTGCCATCAGTAATTACTGTACTTGCAAGGCCTGATGCCATAATAGTAGTAGTGATAGTTAAATAGCCATATGGTAACATGGTCATTTCATTATACCCTAGAAATGGTGGCACTTACATGGAAAAAAAGAATCAGAAAGGAAGATGGGACACTTTTCCTTGGAACAAGAAGATTAAAGAATTAGCTGCCAAAGATGGTACTAAAATTGACCTAAAGATATGAAGTAAAAACGGAAGATATGTTCAAAACATAGATGATGGACTTGGAGATATCTTAAGTAAGTGGATGTCATAAAAAGAATACTGTAAAACTCGACGAAAACTGAAAAATTCAAGTAAATAGCACACTCAGATGTCTCACTGTATTGATTTCACATGTTACACAAACGAGTAATTGAAGAACATACCGCGATTTACAAATTCTGAAGGATTGCTACCAGAACTACATTGGGCATCAGCTGCCAGGTTGCTAGTTGATGATGCGCTTATCTGAGACTGAGGTGCACTATTATCCATCTCATACGTGCTACTACTCCAAAAATCCTCTAATATACTAGGTTTACTCGTATCTGCACTTTTTCCAAGACCACCTGTGGGCTTATTATCAGTAGTCACAAGTGGGGGCTTAGTACAACATCCAAGACACCCTCTGCTCTGTTGCAAATAAGGTTTACAACCATAAAAATGATTAGGATAAATTAAATTTCACAGCAACAATAACCAAGTTTTCTTTAAAATCCTGCTGTTTGCAATATGGTAGGGTTCCTTTTTTTTTTGAAGTATATAATATTTATATACGGGAAATAGATCAAATATACTCACACACCCTCCTTGCCTTTGGTGAGGTTTGAACCCTTGACCTCCTAGGAGTCCAAGGACTCACATACCGCTAGGCCAAAGGCCCTTTGGTGGGTTCCTATTCTTTGTGATATTTGAAATTTACTTGTGAAACTAAAGCTACAAATATGGAACCAATTCTTATAATTCTTAAATATCAAGTTCTATTTTGACTATTTGAACCAATGCACAGATTCGGAAGATACTGAGGCTCAAATGTTCAATGATCTGTACACCACACAATTGGATGGATTTGCAATGTTCTATTATGTTTGGCATCATGGGAAGTCGCAACTTGCAAATCCAATCGGAAGACAAAACTGAAATTGCAGATAGACAAGGACAGATGCAGTCATCATATGTTGGAAAAACTACTGCCCGACGGCTTACTTTCAAACTGTATTCTATAAATTCATAGTCCAACAAACCAGAGGTTTAGCAAATTATAGTGCAACATGACATGGCTAAGTATATGTTGTCTATAAGATGTTAGAAAATAATGCAGTTAGAACACATGGCTAAGAAATTCAGCAATAAGAGCTCAAGAGACAAATTTGCATATATCCATGATTTCTCCAATTCTAAACTATTTAACATAGAACAAACATGCACATTCTGCCCTATGCCATTGTGTGAAATACTTGATTTTGCTACCCCATAGAAAGATAGTTCTATAGAAATCTCACAACCCCAGGAATAATGACAAAAGGAAATAGATGAATGACCATTAACATCTTACATGTAAAAGACATAGACTTACCCTCACCTTTTCATAACCAAATGAATAAGAACACAGCATAAGCTTCAGACATCAAACAAAAAGGTTTCTTTCTCAATAGTCCATTTGATTAAACAAATAGACACTATATGCATGGTTTATTTTCCAATATCAAAATTCTTTGCAAAAGGAAAAAAAAAACAAGATCTCATCACTGCCCAAGTACACCCCAAGTCCAGATTGATCGTCATTTTTGCTTACACCACAACCAAGGAATGAGATTACGTACATTTAGAAAAGTTGAGCTTGAAGCTCACTGGAAGAACTAATAGCTGTTTGGTTGTAGTTAATTACAAGGTAAAGAATGTAAGAGTTTAGCCTCCTCTTACCTGCAAGCTTCAAAGAAAATGAAAACCACCATGATAAAAATAAAAGATGATTTCAAACCCACCCCACCCCCTCTCTCAATACTTCCAATTTGTTCCTCATCTTTTATATTTTCAACCATTACACTATGAGGTAGCAGCGTAATCATACAGTCACACACACTACATTGAACATTTTCCTATGTACATGGTAAACCCCTCCTCTCCATCCACCCCCTGCCCCAAAAAGAATAGTAATAATAACTGAAGCAACACATTTTGGCTAACAACATTAGAAGTTTCTTCTTAGTATCAGTCCATAATATGAAGTTCCTTTTTGAATTCATGAATAAGAATGTAATCTCATATTCTACAATTTGCAAAAGAAATCAAAAGTTTCATATATGTAAGCAAGGATCCTCTAAATATACAATGTTATTTCAGTTACTCGTAGAACATTCGTAGTATTTGATAGACTAATACAATTTTTCAATCTACACATGCAAACGAAGAAGAGAAAACGAAAGAGGCGAACACTGACCCCATGAATTCGAAAATTTTGCAGATGCAACTGGAAACTGATCTGAAAATTTGCATCTAAAGATCAAGAAACAGAACGTCAAAGAACCAAAACGGATCTCCTGTAAATCAAATCGAACAACGAGTGAACACAGTAACCTGCAAAATCACCACAAAAAGATAAAAAGAAATTTGCAGCTTAAATCGGACAATTAGTTTGAAATTGCCGAAATTTGCAGCTTCAATTTGTCACATCAAAAGGGAAAAGCGAGAGAAAGGATCTGAAACTTACCGAAGAACATGATATTTATTGGTTGATTTGATCAAGTGTGAGATTATGTGTGGAGTATTATTCTCTTTGATTGCCAACTCCCACTGAAAGTTGAACCCTTGGGTTCTTTCGGTTTGCTTTACAACGATCCGGTTTTCCTTAGCTTCAAAGTTATTAATTAGTCACTTCTACCCCCTTAACTTTATAAAATATTTACAAAACCCCCTTTCAGTTCTTAAGTGGTTAACATTATAGGCCAATGTTTGAACTTCTGATTTTCAAGATTTCCCCTCCGAACCTCACATTGACAATATAATTTCCTTTTAAGTTCGTGTGTCGATCAAAATAGTTATAACTTGTCTAATTTAATGATTCAGATGATCTGCATGGATCATATGACTTATCTGGTCAAATATTCAGCAGAACCATTAAACCATATCCAAACAAAACAAACGTTGTCAATCTTATATAGAAGTTTGGTACGGGAGAGTTGGGTGTCCGTAGGCCTTTCATCTAAGGGGAAGACGGCGTAAACTTCGTTATTTGGAAAAATATCTTATTTTCACTTTAGAAACCCAATATTTTCCATTAATGTGAAGTAAGGATGGTAATTAGACGGATTCTTTTAGGAATTCATCTCACGTCATTCTAAGGTAGGATGGATATGAAATGAGTTAAAACGGAGGTTATGAGTATAATGGTGATTTTCTGAACACAATCGGGGATCAGACAGATATAAGATATAACAAGAAAATAATTATTGTAACTGATCTTAAGATAATATAATTTGCATTTCTTTTTGTGACTACAATTATATCTTGTTTTTTGGTAGTAAAAGAATAGCGTAACATAACATTTGTGAATTCATAACTCCTCAACCCCCCCACCCTTTCCGCACATGCAACTCCTCAACTCCTCTCTATCCTCCATTTTTTTCAACTTGTTGGTTTTAAAATCTGGTTTCCAGTGGGGGTTTTCGTGTATGATTTTTCGTAAAAGACAGTTTTAAGCCTCTAATTTGAAGATATGCACAAGAAAAAGGACCAAATCTAGACAAATCTTTATGGAACTCGAGTTTTTTAAGATTTCGACAAACTTTTGCTCTGTCGGATCTCGATTTTGATGGATTCATCGCTAGATGGGTACACAGATTTGAGTTTGATGCCTGGAAACACTAAATGCAAATTTGATGGATTCACAGTCCCACATGGTTTTTGTTTTTGAGTTTGATGGGTTGGATTTTATGTTTTTTAGACACTATTGAGATCTCGACAATACACATTTTTGAGTTTAATTTTGGTGGATTAGTTTGGATTTAGGCTAATTTGGTGTGTTTTGATGTGTGAGTGTATTTTCATGCATGGTGGCCGGAGATGAGGCATTGGCTGGAGAAGATGATTATAATAAGGGATTGGTTGGAGATGAGGTACAAGTGTGGATTTTCTTTTATGTTGTTTTATTTATATTAATAAACACTTTATTCACCTGTACAAGGCATCAAAAGTTGTACGATAAAAATATTTAATTTGTGCAAAAGACCCGACGACTTGACGTAGATAAAGCTGACAGAATTAGGGCAAAAAACCTAATCTATAACGAAAATATTAAGGGTATAACTGGAAAACATGGAAAAAGAATTCCTAAAGCTTATTGAAACGTTACTTCAAATATGGTTTCAATAAGCTAGATCGTGACAAAACAAACGATCGTCTTTTCAATAAATTCGCAAAAATATGCTAGATTATGGTAATCATGTGGTGGCTTTTAGGGCTGCTCCAATGATCTTTAGGGTTAGGAATGAAATACGTAATAAAATGCAAATCCCAAGGTCACTGGTGTAATTTTGGAACTATATTTATGAAAACCATAATTTTCTTAATTTTTTGTAATTTGATCTTTACTTAGAGTAAATTAAAGATCTGGTTTCTACGGTTTACACTTTCTATCCACATTCATCTATTGAATTTACTGTAAACGAGTTCCACTTCCACCTACAAACGAAGAGGAAGAGGAAAACGTTATATCTTTTGGATGATGTGATGTCCAGGGTTGGACGTTTTAGAAGTCTTATAGATGTTATGATGTCCAGGGTTGGAAGTTTTAGAAAGTAATTTACCTTTTACAGCCTATAACGTAACTTATATATGTGCTTTTTCGGTTAATTAATGTGTTTTTTTTCCTTTTACAACTTTTCTGTTATTCCTACGGCAAATGTTATAGATGTTGTCCAAGATTGGACCTTTTGCAAAATCTTAATAATGTTCCCATGTCTGAAGTTTGGTGGTTAAGCACGCGGTCAGGTATTTTTATGTTGTCATAGTTTATTTTCCCCTTCTTCTTTTCGTTGTGACTCCGATTTCATGATCCAACACAATGTGATCTCTGTATCATGTGGAAGAAAGACCTCATTTAAGATAAGTATGGAGATTAGATAAGGCGATAATTGATGAAACATAAGAAATAACTATTAAACCTTTTCATCTTTTGTTCGATTACAAACGAAATAATATATATATATATATATATATACCAATAATAGAAGTATACCCACACAATGAAACGAATACATCTCGATTCTAAAAGCAAAAACTTGTCGATTCTTAATTATTCATGATTCGTTCTATTCTTTGTCCTTGTTATTTGATTTTATTCTATGATGTTGTTTTGTTTTGAGAGAGGAATCGAGAAGGACTATTTGTTACCTTTCATTGATCACATGGAATCGAAGAACAATAAGCCAACAAGTGATGGTCTTGTTCAAAGATGGCCATAACGTCTTCCTCCAAATTGGCCCAAACTTCAATTCCATTCCCTTCTTTAGTATCCATCATCATGATTCCATTCCTGAATGGCGTGTTTGTAACACTAATCCACCTTGGCTTTCCCCACCCGAAATCAATCTCATACAATGGGAATCCACACCAACTGCTAAACGTGAACACTTCAGTTCCATTCCTCTGCAACATTTCCCCAATTTTCTTACTATAATTCAAGATTGCAAGCATCCCATCTTTGGGATCTTGAACTTCTTTCATGTAAACATCACAGAATTCTTTAAACCCATGTCTTAATTGAGCCACCAAGCCACCCAACTCAATCTCGCCATCGTCGTCAAAGCGTTTCTCGGCCAAAAAAGACCCAACAAAGTTGCCGAAGGAGGTCTCCGGCAATGGCGGGTTGAGCCGTCCTCGCATATTCACGAGCGTCATCGCTATCGATGATTTTGTCTCGGGCTTGTCTGGTCCATGAACGGAGGTCTTGACCGCGTTCATAGCGCATTTCCAGATGAGCGCAGAAACGGCTTGAACGCGTGTGGAAGGGGTTGTTTGGGCCTTGAGTGATGATATACTTGAAGCATCGAAAACAAACCTCTTTCGAACGAGTTTCTCGTTCATCGGAATCTTGATCCCGGTGTTGAAATTCAAGGAACCGATCGAAGGGAATAGAGATGAGATGGTGAAATCTGGAACCAAAAGCAAGTTATCGTTCAATGAAACATTTGCCCATTCGCGAATAAACGTAAAGAAGTTGGCCGCATCACCGATCTTATGCGAAGAACAGGCACCAATTGCGATTCCACCGCACTTGAAGAAGCTCACTTGGACTAGCAACGGAATCGTGTGGTCAGGATTCACAGATTCCTCAGTTAAAGGAACAAATTGGGTCATCAAATTCAAATCGCATTCTTTAAGTACATCAGATAGAGAACAATCAACAATGGCTTCAGAATACGGGATTCCGTCATCATTGCAATCAACAAAAGCGTCTCCATTTATACGTCCAGCATATGGATAAAACGAGGCCAAGACTCTGGACAAAGAGGCCTTGAGCAGAGGGGTTAGGTTCGAGTCTTGCTTTGTATCGTAGAAGAAGATTATCGGAGGGTAAACCGAAGGCGATAACTGATCTAAAAGAGATAATTTATGGGTTTCCAGGTGGTCGGAAGTGGAGGACGATGGTTTAACGATGTGGGTCGCCTTTATCTCGACCTTAAATGCCATAGGTTAAATCAGTTATTAGTATCCTACAACCTGATTCAATTTATGTTGATAAATCTCTTAGTTATGTGTGTTGTTAAGGACAAAATCTTCGTTATATTTTATGAAAAATGACTTATTGGACCAAAGATATATACCTCACATAGCTATCATCGCCACAAAATAACATTCCTTCCTAAAAACAAAAACTATTACAATATAAATATATATATATATATATATATATAGAGAGAGAGAGGAGCGTTCAAATAAAAACTTGTCCCATTTGTATAAACCGTGTAAACCAATCTCATCCGTCAATTTTCTTGATCAATGGCTGAGATTAGTTTACTTTATTTTAGGAAATTAAAAAATAAAAAATATTAAAAAATTATTTTATTTCAATGATAAGGRCAAATTGGTAAACAAAAGTTAACATCAATATAACATTAATTCCATAAACAAAAGTTAACATCAATATAACATTAATTTCATAAACAAAAGTTAACATTAATATAA
>NC_037538.1:8769620-8770661 GCF_001531365.2 Cynara cardunculus var. scolymus | reverse complement strand
AGATGTTTATTCTGTATTTTATTATGTTTATATGCAGTTAGTTACACGAATTCAGATATAGAGCTTTAATAAGTTGTACTACGCACAATCTACTTGCAATATTGAGTTTTAAGTAATATACATTAATAAATAGTACTTTACGTATAAAAAGTGGTTTTTAAGAGTTTTTGTCAAATGCTTTATAATACACTAGAAAGGTACTCGAGCAATGCAGAGAGATAAATTTTGATTTTAATATTTTATTTTATTCTTTATCTCAGTCGATGTTATAGTATGGGTGATTTTAAAAAAAAATTATGTTTTTATTTTTGAATAATATATAAATTTGAAGATATCATAAAAATTTGACAAAAATATATCGATATTAGTTTCAAATTAACTATTTAAAATTGTTATTTTTTATGTAACTTTTAAATTCAATATTTTTTTATTATAATTTAATTTAGGTTCGAAGTAATTTATATTTGGTTTAGTAATATAATTTTCTTATAAAGATAATAGTTAATTATTTTGTTAGAATTCGATAATTATCTTAATTATATTTTAGATTTTTTATATTTTAAAATGAGATGTTTATCTTTTATTTGATTATGTTTATCCGTAGTTAGTTATCCCAATTCAAACATGGAGCTTTAATAAGTTGTACTTATGCATAGTTTACTTGTAATCTTGAATTTTAAGTAATATGCATCAATATACAGTACTTTACGATTAAAAAATGGTTTTTAAGAGTTTTTGTCAAATAATTTATAATATACTAGAATGGTACTCGAGCAATGCAGCGAGATACATCTTTATGTTAATATTTCATTTTATTCTTTATCTCAGTCGATGTTATAGTATGGTCTTATGTAATTTTAAAAAGCGATAATGTTTTTATTTTTGAATAAAATATAAAATTGAAAATATCATAAAAATGACAAAAATACATCGATATTAATATCAAATTAATTATTTAAAATTTCTATTTTTTTGCAATTTTTTAATTTAATTTTTTTTATTATAATTTAATTTAGTTTCAATAATGAAGTAATTTATATT
>NC_037538.1:8765929-8769450 GCF_001531365.2 Cynara cardunculus var. scolymus | reverse complement strand
TTAAAATGAGATGTTTATCTTGTATTTGATTATATTTATCTGCAGTTAGTTACACGAATTTAGATATGAAGCTTTAATAAGTTGTACTCACGCACAATCTACTTGTAATCTTGAGTTTTAAGTAATATGCATTAATAAACAGTAATTTATGCATAAAAAGTGGTTTTTAAGAGTTTTTGTCAAATGCTTTATAATATAGTATAGACTAGAAGGGTACTCGCATAGACTAGAAGGGTATTCACACAATGCAACAAGATGAATCTTCATTTTAATGTCTACTTTTTATTCTTTATCTCTATCGATATAATACAATTTTTTATGGTTTTGAGAAAACGATAATGTTTTTATTATTTGAATGAAATATAAATTTGAAGATAACATAAAAATTTGAAAAAAATAAAATCGATATTAGTATCAAATTAACTATATAGTAGTTATCGTTTTTTGGTGTAACTTATTTAATTCAATTCTTTATTATAATTTAATTTAGATTTATAATAAAGTAATTTATATTTGATTTAATAATATAATTTTTTATAGAGATAATAATATAATTTTTTACACAGATTTTTCCCCTTTTCCCCTTTTCGATTTATGTCTAAACTATGAACACAGATTAGGTTAAATCATTCACTTTTGACATAATAGGTTGAATATACATGACATGTATTTATCCCTATCCCTATATACTAGTGTGAAATTAATAATCGGTGAATGTCTATGTACAACCACTATTTTGCTTCTGCTTACAGTATGTGCATGGAAAACTATTTTGCTTCTCCTTCAATTTTATTTGATACTTGTTTGAATGAAAGAACAAGGGGTAATACTTTATAAAATTTTGTCTTCTCTCTCTTTCCTCCTCTGCCCGGATCCATTCCTATGAATCTATAATGGTGGTGATAATTTTGCCATACATACAGTTCGATGATTGCATAATACCATAACTGGTGTGTTGTTCATTAAATTTTAGTTGTCTTCACTATATACCCTAGTTCACCCTTCAATGAAGATCTTATTTTCATTGCTAGCTCTTTTGAGTAAGGATACCCAATACTACTGCTGTATCTTGGCATCTGTTTCTTGGTGTGCTTATGGATGATGCTTATCTATGAAGTTTGATGTTTTTTCTTGATTTAGCATCAATTAATTAATGCAAGAAATGCCAGTAAATCCACTTGAAAATGACGGTGAAGTGGATGAGGGAACCGGAGACCATGGAGTCGAAGACGGAGATAATATAAATGTTGTTGGTACTTCAAATGAGTGGACGACATTTAGGGACAATTTAGCACAATCTATGTTTGCTTCTTGGAATGCTACCAATTAATTTGTATGATTCAAATATATGTTTAACTCATCCTTAATGTTTGTTTAACTCATACTTGCCATGTTTGTTGAAAGCTAATGTTTGTTTTGTAATTAAATGTCGTTATACTTTTCATTCATTTATGTTTGTAGGTATGACGAGTCAAAATAGAAATTATAGAGTTTGGACGAATTTTGAAGAAACAAAACTCGTTGAAGCTTTACTTACTATGATGAATACGGGAGCATTTAAAGCCGATAATGGCTTTAAATCGGGTTATTTAACATTTCTTGAACAATCATTAAAAGAATCTTTGCCGGGCTCCGGGATTTTAGGGAAACCACACATCGAATCAAAGTTAAAAATAATGAAGAAAGATTGGACTATTGTGCATGACATGATAAATGGTTCATATACTAGTGGCTTCGGATACGATAGTGYGAAGCATTGTGTCGTTGCGGAAGACCAAGTTTGGGAGTCGTATCTTCAGGTACATGCTAAAAAGAACTTGCTATTTATATTTGCATAATATATAATCATAGTTATATGTATATTTAATAATTTCTATTATGAAATAGGTCCATAAAGGGGCGGGAAAATGGAAGAACAAACCATATCCTTTTTATGAAGACCTTTGTATTGTATTCGGAAAAGATCGTGCCACAGAAAATAGAGCAAGAGATTTTGTTGAGGCGGAACAGGAGGCGCGTACAGAAGATTAAACACAACACATGAATGACGAGTCTGATGACGTAATGGCAACTAGCAATGTTCAAGGTGAGAATGCAAATATGCAATCTGAAGAAACTTCAACTGCGCTTCGTAAGAAGAGAAAACGTCGAGTAGATCTCATGGGTGATGGATTTAGTAATGCGGTTACTAAACTTGGAGAAACTTTGGAGAAAATGGCGAACAAACTTAGCAGGGGTGTAGAACGAGAAGACGAACTTGATACGAAACGTTCGATGATCACTCATGAGATATTAAAAATGCAGATGTTGGCCCAACGGGAGAAGTTTAAAGCAATTTCATTGATAAGAGACGATCCTGAAAAGGTGAACACGTTTTGGGATTTGCAAGAAGCGGATAGGGAAGCTTATGTCGACTGGGTTTTAAATGGATGAAAATTTTGGTGGGTAAATATGTGGTTTTGAAAGAACAAGTTGGTAGTTAAATATGGGTAAATTTTGGTGGATAAATGTGTGCTTTTGAAAGAACAAGTTGGTAGTTAAATGTGGGTAAATTTTGGTGGGTAAATTTGGTGGGTAAATGTGTGCTTTTGAAAGAACAAGTTGGTAGTTAAATGTGGGTAAATTTTGGTGGGTAAATGTTTGCTTTTGAAAGAACAAGTTGGTAGTTAAATTTGTATTTTGGATTACCGAGTTTGGTGATTAAATATGTGTTTTGGATGAAAATGTTTGTTGATTTAATATGCATTTTGGATGAACATGTTTGTTGATTAAATATGCATTTTTGGATGAAAAGGTTTGATTGTTAAATTTTTAGGTTTGTTGGTTAAATAGATAGATTTAAGAAAAGGAAAGAGATTTGGTGATTAAAATAATTACAAAAAAAAATCTCAATCCAAATCCAAATCCAAATCCTACAAACCAAACAGATGAATGGATTTCAAATCCAATCCAAATCCTGCAAACCAAACACAGGAATGAATTTTAAATCCTAGGAATCCAAATCCCATGGAATCCAAATCTTTCCTGAGAATCCAAATCCCTCAGAAACATTCTTGTAAACCAAACGCACCTTTAATTATATTTTAGGTTTTTTATATTTAAAATGAATGTTTATCATGTATTTAACTATGTTTATCTGCAGTTAGTTACACAAATTTAAAAATAGAGCTTTAATAAGTTGCACTTACGCAAAATTACTTGTAAAATTGAATTTTTAAGTAATATCCTTCAATAAACAGTACTTCATGCATAAAAAATAGTTTTTAAGAGTTTTTGTTAAATGTTTTATAATATAATATAATATATATATATATATATATATATATATAGGGGCTGGTTCAAATACTAACCCAATATTTTGTACTAACCATGCTAACCAACATCAACCAATCACATTTCTTCTTTTTGTTTGGTTCAAATGTAACTCCCTTATTAATGATAGGGGTATTTAGGTCATTTTCAATCTAATGTAACTCCCAAATATTTAAATGGTAGTTACAAATCTTAAAATTATACTAAAT
>NC_037538.1:8764248-8765829 GCF_001531365.2 Cynara cardunculus var. scolymus | reverse complement strand
TTTTTTGACAAAAATATCCTCTGAATCTATTGTTCATATACATTTCACTAATTATTAATTAATTTATTATTTTTTTACTCTGATTTAATAAGGACCGTTAGATGATCATATGAACGGTCAAGATCGGGTTAGTAAGTTAGTACAAAATATTGGGTTAGTATTTGAACCACCCTCTATATATATATATATATAAAGATTTATGTCATGTTTTGTAAATTTTTCTATTGAAGTGTTGGTCAAAATATATTTTTAACCTTTTAATTATCAAAGTCATCATTCCTCCCATCTCCATTTTGTATACATATAAAGAAAGATAAAGATATAAAGATATATATATATATATATATATATATATATTACATTTGATATGAAGTGGTTTCATCATTCTCGATTGTTTCTTTTGATACATATAATTAATTAATAAGATCTACATCATCAAACTTTGTAATTGACTCAAAATGATAAAAGAAATGTGTGAGACTAATGATTATAAACATTTGGTGTATAATGAGAATTCTTGTCACAACTTGTAATATATCGATTTATCTCTACATATATTTCATTAAAATATTTGATTTATCATGCAAATTCAGTGTTTTTACCTAGTTTTGCATAATTGTGAGACATTGATAATTTCGTTAAATTTGTTGTAACTAGAGGTGATCATTTACAGGCTTGGGTCAGGCCTAGACCAAGCTTAACATAACTTTTTTATCCAATGGGCCTAATATAGCAAACTCAAGCCCGTTTTTACGGGCTTGTGGACTTGCCCATACCCGCTTTATAAATGAGCCGGGCTTTCCCACGGGATAGCGGACCTATTCTTTTACATTTGAAAAATAAAACATAATAAAATCATGAATTATGTAAAATCATCTAAATTACGTAATTTATTTCCTACATAAAATTAGACCTAAAAGATATCAATGTACATAACGTATGAAAAATAGTTTCACAATAAGAGCATGGACTTTCTCTCCAATGATTTATCAACTTTTAAAGTCTGTGTGCTTTCAATAACAGTAATTTAACTAATAATTCAAGATCGAGATTTGAGACATTTTAGGAAATTATAAATTATGGTATTTTAAGTTAAAATTATAATTAGAGGGCATTTTAGGTATTTTTAAAAAACTCATCTCTCCTCTCTCCGACCTCTTCTCTCCGACCTCCAATCTCCGGCCTCCGGCCAACATTATTCCGTTAGGTACCAATTAATCACAAAGATACACAATGTGATACTCATTGTGATATACTGTGATACTATTGTGATACCAACTCAAACCATAAAAACATGTGATACACCTTGATAAAACAAGCAAAAATAATGAAACCGAACATTGTGATACACTATGTTACACTGTGATCATACTCTCGAGTGTTGAAGGATAGATCGCATCTAACTTTGGATCGTCAAAGATGATGAGACACCCAACGCCCTGATCCATGGTTCCAGCAAACTTCTTGTCCAATATCATCTGAGACAGTTTCTTCACCATGATTTTGCATAGCAGCATATATTTGAGACTGTAAACTGCTCTGGGATCATCAAGAGCATTGAATGCTTCAAATGCTTCAAAG
>NC_037538.1:8754558-8762448 GCF_001531365.2 Cynara cardunculus var. scolymus | reverse complement strand
AAATATACATCTTAATTTTAACCATTTATGATTGTATTTTAATTAAAGTTATTGATAATTCATAATYTTYAAACAYAACACATTGCAAGATTACATAAAATAAAACCATGATTTCATTRATACAAAGGGTAGATATTRTACAACAACATTAAMAYAAAATACAAYAATAYATAGAATTATTGRTYATCACTCTTTAAAACTGTAGTTTAGCAAYAYAMRTTTTAAAYACATAATAYAWATGTTTTTAATTAAAAYTCACATAATAAAAACTTATTAYCTTTAAATCTGAAACCATTTTACCCCAATTACATARSAGTGCATCGATGGCYTCTTCACGAAGTCAACACTTATTTGGCRGATATCGGAGWAGCAACGAGAGATGTTGCCCTGATTAACGAAACTCCAAATATGCAATTCATGTCCATTTCTTCTCTAGCATATGGAAGCTTCCAATCAAAATGATAAACAAACGATGCCACCATTAAACTCACCACCCTATGAGCTAAAGGCATTCCAKGACACATTCTTCGACCCGATCCAAAAGGTATAAACTCAAAATGTTGTCCCTTGTAGTCGATCTTGTTTTCCAAGAACCTCTCAGGCATAAACGTCAATGGGTTTTCCCAGTACCTTGGATCACGTGCTATGGCCCAAGCGTTCACCAAAATCTGGGTGTTTTTGGGCACRATGTATTCACCAAGTTTAACATCAGTCTCTGTTCTGTGAGGCACYAARAAAGGTACAGMTAAATGAAGTCGCATTGTTTCTTTGATGACAGCTTGCAAATATGGCAAGTTGAGGATTTTGGATTCTTGAATGTTTCCATCTTCTCCCACTATTGTTTGGACTTCTTGGCGGAGTCTTGAGAACATATGAGGGTTTAGCAACAATTCAGTCATTGCCCATTCTGTTGTGTTTGAACTTGTTTCTGTTCCTGCTAAAAATAGATCCTGTAGTTTAAACAAAATAACAAAATATTGTTTGTAAGATACTTTAATCATTTTTAATGAATATTCAAATCAAATGAAACTTTATTTTTTATAAATTCTTAATTTATTGATTTGTATAGTTTTTTTTAACAATTTTAAGGTTTATATATATATATATATATATATATATTATAAGGGTACTCGTGCAATGCAACGAGATACATATTCATTTTAATGTTTCGTTTTATTTTGTCTTTATTGATATAATATGGTTTATGTGGTTTTGAGAAAGATAATGTTTTTACTTTTAAATAAAAATAAATTTGAAAATATCATAAAAATTTGAAAAAGTATATTGATATTAATATCAAATTAAATTTTTAAAATTTCTCGTTTTTTGTACAATTTCTTTAATTATATTTTTTATTATAATTTAATTTAGGTTTAATAGCGAATTAATTTATTTTGGATTAACAATATAATATTTATAAAGATAATGATTCTGTTAGAATTCAATGATTATTCTAATTAAATTTTAGATTTTTTATATTTAAAATGAGATGTTTATCCTGTATTTGATTATGTTTATCTGCAGTTAGTTATACAAATTCAAAATTGAAGTTTTAATAAGTTGTACTTACGCATAATTTTCTTGTAATCTTAAATTTTAAGTATTATGCATTAATTAACAGTACTTAATGCATAAAATGATTTTTAAGAGTTTTTGTCAAATATTTTAAAATATAGAATAGATATATATATATATATATATATATGTATGTATGTATGTATGTATGTATATAGGGGCATGTTCAAATGAAAACCGTGCATTTCTAAGAAACCGTGTAAATTAATTTCGACCAATAGAAAAATTCCATTTTTTCTAATTAAATTTAATCAATAAGGGTATTTCGGTCATTTACAATATTTTCAATTAAATATGGAAATTATTAATAAATCTTAATTAAAGAAACGTAATAAAAGAAATTTTATAAATGGTAACATTTAAATATTTAATTATATTCTAATTTTAAAAATTTGAACTAAATATATTGTGATGTGATTGAATCTGGTGGTGAATCTTGAAGATTGTAAGACATAATGTAATTAATTCATCAAATTATGATTGAAAAAAGAAATTAATACAAATAAAACAGGTTTCATGAAAGTGAAACAGGTTCATGTCATAATTGAACAATGAGTAGTGAAACATTTTCATGGTGAACTCGTTTCATTGATGGTGTAGTTGATTCATTTAGTAGGTGAAGTGAAAAATGAAACGGGTGCATAATGTATTTGATTCGTCATGAAATAATTGCATGATGAAATGGAGACATGATGAATCTGTTACAGAATCTTGAAGATTGTAATCTCCTCCGGAATGAATTCATCAAATCATGAGTGAAATAAGAAAATTAACGTACATGAAATAAGTTTCATGAAAGTGAAACTGGTTCATGGCATAATTGAACCAAGAGTAGTGAAACGGATGCATAATGTATTTGGTTCGTCATGAAATAATTGCATGATGAAATGAGTACATTATGAATCTGCTCCATAATTTTGAAGATTGTAATCTGCTACAGAATCTTTAAGATTGTAACGATTAAATGAATGAATTCATTAAATCAGGAGCGAAATAAACTAATCTATGTACATGAAACAAGTTTCATGAAGGTGAAACTAGTTCATGGCGTAATTGAACAATGAGTAGTGAACTGGTTTGATGATGAACCCCGTTTCAGTGATGGTGTAGTTGATCCATTTAGTAGGTGAAATGCAAAATGAAACGGGTGCATAATGTATGCGGTTTGTCATGAAATAATTACATGCTGAAATGGATTCATGATGAAACCAGTGCGTCTTGAAATAATTTCATAATAAATAGGGTGCATATTTACATGTGTGTGTGAAAGACATTGAAACAATTTCATGATAAGAAATAAAAAGGCTGCTGCATTAGCGAAATTATTTCCTAACAAATAGAAATTTTTAATTTCCTAAAATAAATAATAATGTCCTTCAATAGGATGTTACAGAATATGTATTTTTGTTTATCATTTTGCCCTTATTGCTGATATAAAAATAAATCTTTAATATATTTTTTTTAATTTTCTAAAATAAAGTAACTAATCTTGACCATTGATCAAAAAAATGGATGGATGAGATTGGACACGGTTTACACAAATGGAGGCAGTTTTCATTTGATTGCTCCCCTATATATATATATATATATATATATATATATATATATAGGGGAACGATCAAATGAAAACCACTTAATTTGTAAAAACCGTAAAAACTTCATTCAACCAATCATAATTTTTCATTTTGTTTATTTTTTTGTAATTATAAGAGTTTGATTAATCATTTTTGTTGTGGAGGATGTTAATTATGGATATTATCATCTTCATCATTTTAATTTTAGAGAAATACATGAAACAGTTTCATTAAAGTTTCATTAAGTAGTATATGAAACAATTTCATAACCATATATGAAACATATTTATCAAAAAAAAATATTATATGAAACAATTTCACAAGATTAAACAATTTCATGAAAAAGTTTCATAAGATTACGACCGATGAGAATAGTTTTTACGATTTTTACAAATTGGAGTGATTTTCATTTGATCGTTCATCTCTCCGCATACACACGTGTGCGCATGTGTATTAGAAGTAACGATTTTAAATTTATATATGTAAAGGAGGATTTACCACAAGTAAAGCCTTTATATGTAAGAGATTGAAGTTGGCTTCCTCATCTTCACTGTAATCCAGCAGTGAATCCAACATATCACCCAACCTTGGAAGCTTCAACTCTCGATGCTTTAACCTCTCGCTTATAAACCCTTCTGTCACTTCMTCAAACCAACCATAAGCTGCCTTCGCCTTCCGCCGTATGTTCTGAGGATCCAATGGCTTCAGCACCGGAAATATGTCTGCTATGTTAAACTTTCCGTCCACCTCCATCACTGTCTTTACGGCTGTCTTAAAACCTCCGATATCATCGGAATCATAGCTGGCCACGCTCTGTGAAAGGCATGTATTGGACATCTGGTTGAGCGCCACCGCGAATGCCAACTTTCCGATATCCACCGCCTCCTTTTTCCTGCCAGACTCCCGAAGGAACTCCAGCACCTCATCCACCACTTTCTGTCGAAGGTCGGAAACGGTGTCGAGTTTGTGTTGGTGGGTGAGATATGTGTTGATGGCTTTTCTGATGGACCGCCACTCTTCATTTGTTGAGATCCATAAAACGGCCATGTCATAGTTCTGTAAGGTGGTGACGGCGTCTGGGACAACACGGCCGGAGCAGGCCTCGTCATTCAGTTGGAGGATTTCTCTGGCAGCCTCAGGTGTGGAGGCCACCACGGTGGTGATGCTGCCCAATCGGATGGTCATAAGTGGACCATGTTTCTGGGAGAGTTTGGCTAGGGACTCATGGGGTTTTGAACCAATGTCAAGGAGATTTCCGATGATGGGGAAGCCGACAGGTCCCGGAGGTAATCTCCTTCTACGGTGAAGGTCGAAGCCATGGAGGAGGAAGAGAAAGAAGAAAAGGGTAAAAGAAGCAACAAGCATAAATAAAAGCTCCATTGTTGTTTCCTTTTGGGATGTTGTTATGAGTTATGACTTATGAGTTATGAGGGTGGTGGGTGTTTATTTATAGAGTTACAAAAACGTGACATGTCTCATCAGGATACATCAAAAAGTCACAATCGTTGAACTTTATGATACATAATCTTTTCAAGATCCGTTTAATTACTACATAAACCCGTTTGTGCAGGATGGGACGCAACTGAAAATTGAGGGTTTAGGGTTTTGATATAATATTAAGGGGGTTGTTTGTAAAAGGTTGACCAAATAAGTCCTTGAAGGTTCTGCTTACTCAATCGCCCGAGCATCACAAGTATCGAGAATCTTACTGATAGGTGAATAAGAATACTCTAATTAATACAACAAGCATTATCGAGTGTCGTAAATGATTGATACATGCTGTTTTTGCAACAAGATCTTGATCCGTTGGTTTATATTTCTTGGTTTTAATTAATGGTTTTGTTTGTTTTTACCGCTTCTTTTAGTTAATACTTTATATGTTAAATGTTACCATCAGCCATAATAATGATTTTTTTTATCTAATGCTATGAGTTATATTTTAATTTTCACCGTATTCTAATTCTATCAATTTGTTGTGTTCTCCATAATCCATATATATATATATATCTCTTCCTGGAACATTATTTTATGGAAAATGCAAAAAATATTATTACAGACTCTAATACAATCACTTATCTGAACTTTCTGATTGAACCAAAAGATCTACTTTTATACAGGGTTTTTGGACGCGGTGGTGGAGAGTGGGGGATCGGGGATGCTTATGTTAAACTTCTCATGAAAGTCTTTACAGAATTCTTAAACCCTCCGATATCGTTCGATCCATAGTTGGTCACATTCTTTGAAAGGCGTGTGTCCAAAATATGGTGATGGAGTGCCACCATGTTGGTGGTGTTGCCCAATCGAAAGGTCAAAAGAAGAGGTAACATATTTTTGAGAGAGCTTGACAAGGAACGATCATGGTGTTTTGGCTCAATGTGATGAAGGTTCCGAATGATTAGGAGGTGAGTAGCGCTGAACAACAATTTTCTTTTTCAATAGAGTAGATCGAGGGCATGGAGAGGAGGAAGAAGAAAAAATAGAGATTCCATTGTTTCCTTTCTTGTTCTGTAAGTGATTCAATGATTTGGGTGTGTATTTAATTAACGGGTTAATGCATGAAATAGCAACCTACTTTCATAAAAAAATTTATTATAGCATTCTACTTTTATTTTTCTTTATTATAGCAATGTACTTTCAAATTATTTTTATTAAGGCATTGTATTTTAAAAAATTTACTCATAATAGCAATGGGTAACCTGTTACCTTTTAAACCGGTTAATCCTTTGACTTTTTTGCTTGTGTGGCTTTAATGAGTGTGACTTTAATAAGGTGATGTGGATGCCACATCATTTTGATGACTTAACTAAAATTAAAATAAAAACTTATGTCAAATTATTATTAGTGATTTTTATTTTTCATTGCTATGATCTAAAAAACATTTAATTTTTTTTACTTTTTCTTATTAAGTTGCATTCAAATTAAATATTCTTAAAGTAAAATATTTATTAAATAAATATGAAACATTATTTTCGAGATATATTTTGTTTGTAAAAAATGTAACTTTTCTTATTTTATGTTGTTTAATAAATACATATCTTTTAAAGTTCTCTTTAAAATATTAACGAAATAAATTGTTATCTAGAATTTTTTAATATTGTTATATTAATAAATAATTCAAAAAAGTCTAATTAATTTAATATATTTATTTGTCAAGTAAAAATGTTTTGAACAAATATAATATATTGTTTAAAAGATAATATTTTTGGGTAAAAAAAGAACAATTCTTATTTTCCTTTTTTCAAAAAACACATCTAGCGAGATAAGTTGTGTTATACTAGTTTTATTGATATTGATATATTAATGAATAATTTAGAATTTTTTTAATTCATTTAATACATTTATTAAATAACATGTAACATATCTAAATATTAAAATTAAAAATACAGTGTTTAATAAGAACTAGTAGATGCTATAATAAAATAATTTTAAAAGTACAATGATGTAGTAAGAAAGTCACATCACTATAGTATATGTGGACAGCCTACATGGACAATGAGGTGGCATGRAAACCTAGTATAATGGGTAAATTTAAATCAAAAGGTTACCCAATGCTATAATGGGTAAATTTTTCAAAGTACAATGTCCTAATAAAAAATAATTTGAAAGTACATTGCTGTAATAAGAAAAACTGAAAATACATTGCTATAACAAAGAAATTTATGAAAGTAGATTGTTATTTTGTGCATTTTGCCCTTTAATTAACTATCGATAGTGTGATTGTAGGAATTATCTATTCTTGTTTATAATTATTTTTTTTGTTAGAAAATAATATTATAAGAATTGATTTTGACAAAAAAAAAAAGAAGTTTTATTGTTAGATGTTATTTTCGTAGCCACCCCACTTTGCCTCTTTCATTATCTCATTCGTTGTGGAATGCAAACTAGAAAATAAAAAAATAAAAGGGATTTTTAACGTGTAGAAGTTGTAATCTCGTACTCTTTGATTGCCTATATTATAAAAGTAATAGTGATATTAGCATGTAGGTATATATGCGTAGATTTAGATAGAGGTGATAATGAGTCAGGTTGGGTTGGATTCGAGTTCAACCCATTTATTAAACAGGTTGAAATTTTCAACCCAACCCAATTTGTTATCTAAATGGTTTGATAGCGGGTTGACCTGTTTTCGATTTTTTTAACTCAACTTGTTAAATAAATAAGTTGAACTTGGGTTGATCCATTTAAGTTCAAAATTTTAAATAAAAAAAGGACTACACTATTTTTTTGTGTGAATAAAACACAACCACAAATACAAACAAATTGTTCAAAGTTTGAATAAAACACAACCACAACAAATATATTGTTCAAAATAAGTTGTATTAAACTTTGGAGACGATAATTGAGTAATAGATTACAGGGTTTTCTTAGAGTTCATGATGATTAAGAGTAATGGAGGCGATTGGAATTTGGAGTTTCATCTCACGACGGTAGGATTTTTAATTAAGAATAAACAAAATTAAAATTAGAATACTAGATATAATATTAAGAATAAAATAAAATTATATAATATTTTAAATGAGTTGAAAACGTGTCAAAAAATTCAACTAACCTAACCCATTTATTTAAATGGGTTAAAAATCTCAACCCAACCTGCTAACTTTAGGTTGGATTAGCGAGTTGGGTCACTTTTTAATCAAAAATGGATTAAAGTAAATCATAAATAAAAAACCATGTACAAAAAAGATTGGCATCCTTCTCCTTATATAATCACCATATAGATTTTAGATTTATGGATTTATAA
>NC_037538.1:8748074-8752848 GCF_001531365.2 Cynara cardunculus var. scolymus | reverse complement strand
AGGGCTTTTGATATGAATACCGATTCTACCCTTTTTTCTTAAATAAAATGAATATTAATTGTTTTTTAATTTTTAATTTCCTAAAATAAAATAATATAATCTAGGTCATTGATCAAGAAAATGGACGGATGAGATTGGTTTACACGGTTTACACAAATGGGTCAAGTTTTCATTTAAACGCTCCTCTATATATATATATATATATATATATAGATTTATGTCATGTTTTGTAAATTTTTCTATTGAAGTGTTGGTCAAAATATATTTTTAACCTTTTAATTATCAAAGTCATCCTTCCTCAGCCATCTCCATTTTGTATACATATAAAGAAAGATAAAGATATAAAGATTTCTCTCTCTATATATATATATATATATATATGAATAGATATTACATTTGATATGAAGTGGTTTCATCATCCTCGATTGTTTCTTTTGATACATATAATTAATTAATAAGTTCTACATCATCAAACTTTGTAATTGGCTCAAAATGATAAAAGAAATGTGTGAGACTAATGATTATAAACATGAGGTGTATAATGAGAATTCTTGTCACAACTTATAATGTATTTATTTATTTCTACATATATTTTATTAAAATATTTAATTTATCATGCAAATGCAGTGTTCTTACCTAGTTTTGCATGATTGTGAGATTGATAATTTCGTTAAATTTGTTGTAACTAGAGGTGATCATTTGCGGGCTTAGGTCGGGTCTGGACCAAGCTTAACATAACTTTTTTATCCAATGGGCCTAATATAGCAAACCCAAGCCCGTTTTTACGGGTTTGTGGACTTACCCATACCCGCTTTATAAATGAGCCGGGATTGCCCACGGGATAGCTAGCCTATTCTTTTACATTTGAAAAATAAAACATGCATAAAATCATGAGTTATGTAAAATCATCTAAATTACGTAATTTATTTTCTATATAAAATTAGACCTAAAAGATATCAATGTACATAACGTATGAAAAATAGTTTCACAATAAGAGCATGGACTTTCTCTCCAATAATTTATCAATTTTTAAAGTCCGTGTGCTTTCAATAACAATAAATTAATCACCTAATATTTAAAGATCGAGATTTTAGACGCACTATATAACATATATATATATATATATATATGCACACACACACTATATTATAAAGCATTTGACAAAAGCTCTTAAAAACTATTCTTTATGCATGAAGTACTGCGTATTAATGCATATTACTTAAAAATTTAAGATTACAAGTAAATTGTGTGTAAGTACAACTTATTAAAGCTCCATTTTATATTCGTATAACTAATTGCATATAAACATAATCAAATACAAGATAAACATCTCATTTTAAATAGACAAAATCTAAAATATAATTAGGATAATTCATTGAGTTTTAACAGAATCATTATCTTTATAAAATATTTATTGTTAAGCCAAAAAATAAATTACTTTGTCATTGACCTAAATTAAATTATCAAAAATTGAAAAAAAAAATTGTAAAAAAACGAAAACTTTTAAATGGTTACTTTAATATTAATATCGATATACTTTTTTAAATTTTTATGATGTCTTCAAATTTATTTTTATTCAAAAGTAAAAACATTATACTTCTCAAAACCATATAAACCATATTATACCAATAAATACAAAAAATAAAACAAAACATTAAAATGAAGATGTATCTTGGTACATTGTACAAGTACGAGTACCTTTCTAATATATATATATATATATATGGATGAAGGTTGGTACTCTCTTAGAGGAAATCAAACTCATTACCGCTTCTAAATTTTTTTGATAAAAAGAAGTAAATTATTAATTTATACATAAATTTAATAACTATAATAATATAACGGGCCGAGCGGGCCTTGCCGCATTTTTTTTCATTGCGCCCGCCCATCAATTTTAGCGATCTAGCCCAAGCCGTCGCATTTTTTCGAGAATGGTTGTCCAATCCCGCTCTCCAATAGGTTGAGCGGGTCGGATCTAACGGGCCATACTGCCCGTGAACAACTCTAGTTATAACGTACTCGTTTGTAACTTTGACCAAAAACCCTCCTCGAAACCCTTTCTTCCCAAACCTACGATTGTAAGAAGAGTAACAGTAGTTGTAAGTAATGTCACCATTTGACTCTAGGCAAGTCCGATTGAACTTTTAGTTTTTCATTCCATCTGTTCGATTTTTTTCGATCGGCCCGAGACTGTTTCTTCATAGTTTCACTATAAAAGACAAATGACTTTTACACATAAAAATCACCCAGAGAAATTTCGTAGGTGATTACTGACTAGTCACAAAGAAAAATACCAATGCTTCCGGTAAAATCGATGTTTTTAATGAAAATACCAACAAATCACCCAAAATTACCTGGGTAATACATCATTGATTTAAATTACTCACCGATTTTTGTGATGGTTTTATAACGAACCACCCTTCAATGACAAATTTCCTAGGGAAACATTCATAGGTAAAAGTCTTCCATTTAATAATATTTTGTTTCTCGATAATTTTTTTTGTAAAAAATAGCTTCTAATCATTTTATGAAAAATGAAAGGTATTATATTGATTCTAATTTATTTTATATATAGTTTGATTTCAATTTAAATTAAAAAATGAAACCAAAATAATTTATTTATTAATAATCATAGTAAATTATTATTTCCAGTTTTATATACATTTGGTTATTCTGATTTAACCTCTATATATATTATTTTTATCGTCTTCTGTTATACATATTGATTCTAATAGATGAAGGGTTTTGCAGGTTTGAGGTGAGCTTACGTAACTCATTAGGATTTAGGGGTAATATCAAAAAAGAGCTGATAGATGAAAAACCTTTGATGTTCCAATTGGAACTTTGTATCAAATTGGATGCGTATGGTTCAACAACCGTTTTATAAAGAAATTTTTTATTCAAATGAATTCGAACGAATTTCAATTAACCACCATGCATTCCTAGGACTAGTACTAGTACTAGTACTAGGTTGCAGAAGAAAAAAACGAACACGAAAGTGAAGAAGAAGAGAAAGTAGACGAATTTGTTGAAGCCTAATTAATGAGAGGAAGAGGGGAGAAAATCGAAAATCCTACTGACCATATGAATAATCTTGGAGGTGATCTTAAACTTTAAGAAATGTGTATAATTACCGAAAACACCTCTGAAAACGTTTTTCACGTATTTATTTTTCTCAAAAAATCAAAAGAATAGAAAATTTATATTAAAAATCCAACTCTCACAACATGTCACCTACTATCAATAATTATTGTTGTCGAAAAAAGTTGCTCCAATTTAAATTTTATTTAGTAAACACCAAGGTTTTAAATGACAAAAGGCGTGGCGTGATAACGAGGTCAAATTTCAAGTCTTACGAGTTACGACGAGACCATGACGTCTTTCAACATGTGCCCTAAGGCGGCACTGGCACATACATACATAATTGTATATACATAGCTTATAAGAAAACAATATCAAGAGTGCAAATTCGGAGATGAGAGTAAAGATTTACCTATTTAGGGTTTAGTGTTTATGGTTCGCTCTAATGTTTATACTAGTTGTGTACTTGCACAATGCGTCAAGATGCATTTCAATTGTGAAGCCGAAAACTTAAACTCTTAATCCTACCTCGTGCTTCTTTATGTTATCAGTTGCTCACACTTTTTAGCTATATTGTTACTTGAGGTTTTGAAATATGGACCGACTTATATATAATTTATGGTTAATATGATTGAAAAAGTTAATTTTTAAAGTCGAGCATCATTGCAGTTATAAACTGAAAAAAGTTAAGGAACTAATCATAATTAAGTGGTTTTGCGCACCAAAACTTGATATTCTTATTACCATAAGATACCACTCAAATCAAAACATAATAATTAAAGGAAAATTGATCAAAATGACCAGTTTATATATCGTACGTTAATAAAACGATCACTTTTTAAATCTTTTTTCAAAAAATAACCAACCAAATCGTCCCTAGAGAGCCATTTTGACCAAAGAGGGACGATTTTGACCAGAAGGTATGAAAAAGTCCCATATATATCTGATTTGGAAGACAAAAATAAGTTGTTGTACATGATTTTGTCCAAATCGCCCCATACATGCACAAATTATCCTAGATTTTTACCTCTTTTTTGTCTTCTAGTGAAGACAACTTCCGACGCAACAATTGAACACATTGGGGGTGATTTGAAAAAAAAAATGAGTTTTATAGGTATTCCAAGAAATTTAATTAGATTGATTTTTGTATAAAGTCTACAAGAAAAATATGTGTTATTGAAAATAACAGCTACTTTTTGGAATACAAACTTACAATAAATATGGTATGCGCCAAATTTAATCATTACGACTAGTAATGTGACACTTCAAACTCTACACATTATAGTCTTAATTATAGTTTTCGGATTTGTCGTGTGAAAATATTTTCTAACAATTTTTCTATAATTTTTTTTTTAAATAGCAAATTAAAACATAAATTTTTTAAGGGAAATTACATTTTTCTTTAAGGGTGCGTTTGGTACGCAGACAGGACAGGACAGGACAGAAAAAGACCGAACTGGTTAAAATGACCAATTTACCCCCAGTGACATTTCAACTACATAACTACATATCAGACGAAACAATAGGCAAAATCGATTTATCAATAGGCAAAACAGTAGGCAAAATCGATTTAATCAATAAGCAAAACAGTAGGCAAAATCGATTTATCAATCGATTTGGTAGACAAAACAATAGGCAAAATTGATTTATCAATCGAAACAGTAGGCAAAACAATAGGCAAAATCGATTTATC
>NC_037538.1:8729348-8748019 GCF_001531365.2 Cynara cardunculus var. scolymus | reverse complement strand
TAGGCAAAATCGATTTATCGATCGAAACAGTAGGCAAAATCGATTTATCATTCGAAACAGTAGGCAAAATCGATTACCAGCTATGAAGAAGACGACGAAGATGGAGGCCGGCTGTGAAGAATACCCAGTTCCTYATTGATMAAAAATCACAATAYCCGGTTCATGATTCAACTAAAAACACAAAATCAATAAAAAAATCATTTCGAATTTCATCAAAWAGAACAAACCCTAGTTCGTGATTCATCAAATTCACCGTACCTTTGTTCTTGGATGCTGTGAAGAAATCGATGGAGATGGAGGTCTCCTGTGAAGAAATCGAAGGAGATGGAGATCGATGGAGATGGAGATGGAGATGGAGGTGGACTAGGAAGAAATCGATGGAGATGGAGATCGATGGAGATGGAGATGGAGATCGATGGAGAGGAGGTGGACTGTGAAGAAATCGATGGAGATGGAGATGCAGATGGAGATCAAAGGAGATGAACGTCGCCTGTGAAGAAATCAATTTAGGGTATATTTGTCAAATATGTCTTGTTCCACTTAGTTCCAGGGGTTGAGGGTGGACAGGCTTGTCCCACACGTGTTCCACTTAGTTCCACTTAGAAACACACCAAAATGGGACAAGTGTGTCATGTTCTGTCCTGTCCCACCCTGTTCCACGTACCAAACGCACCCTAAGAGATTATATATTTTAGAGATTTTAACATAAACTATATTTTTATAATATTCTCTAATTTACCATTCTAATATACTTTAAAAAAAACAATAATAAGTCAATCTTATTGGGGGAATTGTATAAAATAGTCATTTCTTCTTCCCAATATCAAGTTTTAAAGAATTTCATGTATTCAGAGTTTTCTACATGATTCTCTATTCTAGAAAACAAGATAGCAATCTCTTGAGCATGTTAGTGAACAAAAACTCATTCTTTTCAAATCGCCCCATACCAGTCAAGTGCCTCCAATGTGTCAAATCGTTGCGTTAAAAGTTGTCTTCACTAGAAGATAAAAAATTGGCCAAAATCGGGGCGATTTGGTTGGTTATTTTTTGAAAATATCTTAAAAGTGGTCATTTTATTAGCGTATAATGTATAAACTGGTCATTTTCCCATGATTCAATACCAAGAAGCTATGATTTTTTTTTTTAATTACAACAAGAATTTCAGATATTGTCATGATGCAAAAAATTCCAAGCAACTTTTGGTAATTGAGTTTAAAGTTACATTCAAAGGTGGTGATTCATTGGAAGAACAACTAAAGTTATTGTTTAGAGAGCATTCCAGCTTGTTGATCAAAAATAGGAACTCATACTTCCACTTCTTCGACTCGAAAAATAGTACATCTGCAGTCAGTTCTAGTTCTTTTTTTTTAAAAGAAATCACATCTTGATTTGAATCATAAACCATCACATTATTTTCACCATGAACCGTTGTGGGATTTCTATCTTCATTATGGGATTGCCGTTCAAAAAGAACTTGATCATTGTTCGCTTGTCGACTGTTACACCCTTAAACCACGAAACATCAACACTTCCAGAATACATCGCAGCGGAATATTAAAACATAACATCAAACAATTCTCTTATCGACCTTGAACTTTCCTGATCCCGAGATAAATGCTAAAGTTAGCTTTATGCTAAGTGAGTTCATGGCTTTTCGCAGCTTCATTCTTAAATAAAATGCATCTTCCATCACATTTGATATCTCATACGTCCACTTGGCATGGTGGGGCTCCGTCATTCCATCCATCTCTAGTTAAACTCATAGGCGTTTACAGGCACGTCTTGACTACCGTCCCATAGTACAGTCTCAGAAGTACCCCTTCCGGCTCATATACTGACAATTTAATTTTATGCGGTTTTCCATCGTCCAATACCAGCGTCCTGGTAATGAGCCCCACACAACCATGTCACGTCCATCCCATTTAATCAAAAAAAATACATGTATCGTACATAGCATGCATTTCATCCAAAATTATGCTCTTAGTTTCAAGTTATTACATATATATATATAGATATATATATATATTATATATATATATGTCGAAACTTTTGGGGTGTTACATCGACAATCTCTCTCTCTCTCTCTCTTAAATCTCACGTCATTTAGAACCTTGACTATGTGTTGAAATCTTCAACCGACGAAAACTGTACAAAAGAGACTTGTTTGATGCCCAAAAACCTTAACACATAAAACCACTAACATTCCTCCAAAAGGAAGCAGCAATCTCATTGTATTATATTCATGCAATAACGACTTGTACCTTGAAATCATCGATCCTTCATTCCTGCTACTTGGCCGGTCATCTTCTTCCCTACAAATAACGCCACTCAACACCATTTCTTGATTTGTGTTCAGGAATTGGTAAGAAGATGAGTTTCTCACCACCATCGCCACCACTCCTCAATCTAACACAACCCTTTGCGTTTCCTCCAAATTTGTTACCAGATGATGCCAGCCCCGAATGGATGAACAAGGCCGACAATGCGTGGCAGCTCGTAGCGGCAACGCTAGTCGGCTTGCAGAGTGTCCCGGGGCTTATAATCTTGTATGGGGGTGCTGTGAAGAAGAAATGGGCGGTGAATTCCGCATTCATGGCGTTATATGCTTTTGCGATGGTTCTTGTTTGTTGGGTTTGTTGGGGATACCGACTTTCATTTGGTGATGAACTTATTCCGATTTGGGGAAAACCGAATGCTGCTGTTGAGCAGAAGTATCTTCTTGAACAAGCGTTTCTGGGAATGTTTCCGAACGCGACTATGGTCTTTTTCCAGTTTGTTTTTGCTGCGATCACATTGATTTTGATCGCGGGTGCGGTTTTGGGACGGATGAATTTTTACGCATGGATGTTGTTTGTTCCGCTTTGGCTAACGTTTTCGTACACCATCGGTGCATTCACCATTTGGTCTACAAAAGGTTGGCTCAGCAAAATGGGAATCATCGACTATTCTGGTGGTTACGTTATCCATCTGTCTTCCGGTGTTGCTGGTTACACCACCGCTTATTGGGTATTTTTCTTATACCCCCTCCATTTTAAAATAAATGTTCATATTTCTATTTTAGTTTGTTCCAAAATAAGTGTCCACTTTCATTACGCAAGTAGCACTTATGCAACTTGCGGAATGCCTACTTTTTTTGAATATTATATTGAAAAAAGTGGGTTACACAAGTTATATACGACAAAACTACTACACACTTTCCACCTTTTGGTGAGGCTTGAACCCTTGACTCCCAGGGAGGTTAGGATCTCCTGCTAATTCGGGAACCGTTGGGAATAACCTTTTGGTTCTATTTTTGTGCAGGTCGGTCCTAGATTGCAAATCGACAGGGAAAAGTTTCCTCCCAACAACATCATACTGATGTTAGCCGGTGCGGGTCTGTTATGGATGGGATGGACCGGGTTCAACGGTGGAGACCCTTATGTCGCTAGTGCAGATGCTTCCTTAGCCGTTTTGAACACTCATGTGTGTGCGGCTACAAGCCTGCTCACGTGGCTCATTCTTGATGTAATTTTCTTCAAGAAACCCTCAGTCATCGGAGCAGTTCAGGGCATGATCACTGGTCTAGTTTGCATCACCCCTGCAGCCGGGGTGGTGCAAGGTTACGCAGCGATTGCAATGGGAATTTGCTCGGGATCGATCCCATGGTTCACGATGATGGTGGTGCACAGGAAGTTCGAGATACTCCAGAAAGTCGACGACACGATGGCGGTGTTGCACACACATGCCATCGCTGGAATCTTGGGCGGTATCCTCACGGGCCTCTTCTCGGAGCCACATTTGTGCAAACTGTTCTACGGAAGTACGAGTAAATACATGGGGTTATTCCACGGGTTGCACCTTGGGACATCGGAGAGTATCCATTGGGGATTTCGGCAAATGGGGATTCAACTGCTCGGGATTTTGTTCGTGGTGGTTCTTAATATCATTATGACGAGTTTAGTGTGCTTATTTGTGCAAATAATTGTGCCTTTGAGGATGTCCGATGAGGAGCTAGAAGTCGGAGATGAGGCAGTTCATGGAGAAGAAGCTTACGCTATTTGGGGAGAAGGTGATAGGCTCGAGAACCAAAGGTACTCGAGTTATTATAACGATATCGAATCCCCAAGCAAGGCTGGTGTGAGTTCAATTGAAATGACATGAAATTAGATAGCCTTTTCAAGTTTATAGACTCTTTGTAAACCAAAATCTTGATTTCCAATTAAAACACTGTACTAACAGCAAAGGGCATATACCAAAATCGATTACTTTATATATATAACAAAAAACCAAAAAAATACCTTGCAACTGGCCGTCACGTTGATTTGGAAGAAGTTGGGTGTGCGCCAAAAGATGAACCTCACCGAGCGCTATAGGTAGCAAAACTTGTGTTCTTGGTGCCTTTGAAATCTCAGACTCCTACAAAACCGCATTGAGTTTGGTGTTACTTGATCAAGAACTTAACTAACCATGAATTACCATGAGGCCTTTGTGTCCGATAGATTTAGCGGATTTCTACGTTTTTAAATTGTGAGTTTTGAGTCAAAAAGACACCAAGCTTTTATGTTCGTTGACTGTTTAAAAAAAGAACTAACCATGAATTGTGCAGAGAGAAAGAGCATTGCCCAAACACAGGATTAGATCAAAATTTCAACTTCTTCAAGCATTTGGAACAACATAGTTCAGATATGAAGATTTATATGACGATCCCAGGTGTGGGCGTGTGGCAAGATCATTGATCTTCTGCAATGACCAAAACATCGAATAGGTTTAGGGTTTATGCACGTTCTCCGGGTGTGTAACCTAAAGACCAAGAAAACAGACATTCATGCTAGAAGTGGCATGTCAACCTATCCAAAAAGGGGGAAAATACAATCTTGTACATGGCAATATACAAAAAAATAAACCAAACGAACCCAGTATGTCCCACCAGGAGGTGGGTCCGGTCAGAGTAATTGATGTATGCAGACCTGACCTACCTCTATCCTAAAGATTAGAGTGGTTGATTTTGTGAAAAGTGTGACGAATCTTAGTTAATACACACACAACAATACCACATACATATATATACACACACATAGGGGAGGGATAAAATGCAAACCAAACCATTAGTACAAACCGTGAAAAACTCATTCAACCAATCATAATTTTTCTTTTTTTTCCCTTCTTTTAATTATGAGGGTTGACTAGTCATTTTTATTGTGGAGGGCGTTAATTATGGAAATACATGAAACAACTTAATTATTACACGGAAACAAAAATATATGAAACAATTTCATCAAGAAATGAATTACTTGAAACAATTTCATCATATTAAATAGTTTCATGAATTTTTTCCACTAAATTAAACAATGAAATAGAGGGTTTTCACGGTTTCTACAAATGGTTTGGTTTGCATGTATCCCTCCCTTATATATATATATATATATATATATATATATATATATATATATATTATATATATAATAGGGTTGGGTTTTGGCGAGAAAGAGAGTTAAGGTGAGAAGCGTGAGAAGGGATCTCTACCTTTAGATGCACATTAGGATGAGATGCACCGGATCAATTTCCGTATCAAGCGTGATTCATGGGTGGGTTTGAGATTAAAGGTGATCAACGGTCCAGATCCCTTCTTACGCTTCTCACCTTAAACTCTTCTTCTCACACGATCATTCGCCTATATCAATATACACACACATATGTCTCTGTGTGTATGTAATTCTTTATGATCTTGCTTATGTTCAGGTTTAATGTCTTTGATCAATATACAATGACGTTTGCACTTTAGAGTTTTAACTAATCTTGTATAGGCTCGAGCACTTGCCACATATCCACTCGTCTTCTATTGCATCTCATTTATGATTCAATCATCGTCAATCCTATAATATAAACCCTAAACCCTAAAAGCAAAACATAGGTCCATGGTACATTAGACAATTAAGAAAAAACAGGCACCCATAATCTTTGTATACTAACAATAATCATTAAATGGATAAGTCATAGATCCAATTGCATGATAAGAAAGTACCACGGGCATGGCAACTTACCTCGAATGCTGCAAGATAAACAAACTCGTCTGCGAAAGATGTTGCCTTGCACTTCAATGAAGGGATGAAAGTCCCAATTGATGGACCTCAATGAGTGCCATCTGAAGTCAAAGTGGTCAAACCATCCAACCAATGAACTTGTACTCAACATGAAGCTTCAATCATCGACTCATCCCCTTTGACTTTACCCGTAACAAGAATATCATACGTTCTATCGTCAGGTACAAGACCTCTATCTAGCATCTCATCATGCAATTTGAAAGCCTGTTGCAAATTACCCTCCCTAAAGTACCCACCAATCAGTGAATTATAAATAACTACGTTAGGAACCACACTCTTCTTCTCCATCTCTTCCAAGATGTTCCGTGCATTCTCTAGTTGACCCTTATTACAAAGACCATTGACCAAAACCGAATACATAACAACATCTGGCACTATGTTCTTTGCAAGCATCTCTGCATACAAATCGGAAGCAGAAACTATTTTCCCTGCTTTAAGCAGGCCGTCAATCAAAGTAGTGTACATAGGTAAGTCACATATGATCCCCTCATTGACCATTCTCTTTTGAAAGGCAAGAACTTCTTTTATGTTGTCAAGATCCCGAAATCCGCTTATCATGCTATTATAAACCGCGGAATTTGGAGATAATCCAACTTGATAAATCTCGTCAAAGAATTCACGTGCACTTCTCATATCCCTGCTTTTGCAAAATCCATCAATTAAAGCACCATATGCTGTAACATCCAATTCAAGACCTTTGCTTTTCATCTCGTTCCTCATTTTCAAAGCAAGATCCATGTTCTTCAATTTGCAAAATCCGTGAATCAAAGAGGTGTACGTGACAACATTTGGGCAAATCCCGGCTTCGTGCATCTCTGTATAAACAGCCAATGCGGAATCAAGATTGCTCTCCTTAACAAAACCATCTATAATGCTATTATATGTCATACATGTTGGGGTAAAACCCTTCTCCACCGCTTTCTCCAACATATAACGAGCCTCGGATGTTTGGCCAACTTTGCACAAACCATTTATAACTATATTGAACGTGTAGTCGGATGGAAGAAACCCAAGATCCACCATTTGATCAAAGATAGCTAGGGCTTGCTCACTTTTACCTTTCCTAAAATACCCATTGATCAAAATGCTATAAGTGATGACATTAGCTTTGAAACCCCTTTCTTGCATCATATTAAACAACTCTAATGCGACATCCATATTTCCGCTTTTGCAGTGGCCGAGTATGATGTTGTTATACGAAACAATAGTTGGAGAAACTCCATCTTTCACCATCTTATCGAATACATCACAAGCTTCATTTACTTTATCCACTTTACAAAACCACGAAATAAGATTATTGTACGTGAAGACATTCGCCACACCGATTTCAATAGCTTCATCAAAGAGTTTCTTTGCTTCTTCTATCAAACCAGCCTCAGAAAACCCTGCTATTAACGAATTTATGTTGTAAACATTAGGTTTGATACCTTCATTTTTCATTCGGGTGTACAATTCAAAACCCTTTTCCGTATCCCCATTATTGACGCACCCTTCAATCAGAACCGAGTATGTGATCTTATTTGGACAAAGACCGTCCTCAACACTCTTTTCAAACAAATCCAAAGCGCTGCGAAGATCTCCATTAACACAATATCCCTTCATCAAACTCGTGGCAATCACCAAATTCATACGAACCCCACAACTAACCATATCATCTTTTAACTTTAAAGCTTCGATCATAAATCTCTGCTTCACACAAGCTCCAATAACATTCGTATAAGTTCCCTCGGAAGGAACCCATCCTCTTTCCTTCATCTCATTCAACAATGCACGAGCAGAAATGGCGTCGGGTTTCTTACAAACAGCATAAATAGCAGTACTATAAGTTATTGCATCAAGCTCTACCCCATTCACCTTTGCATCACAAAAGTACTGTGCAGCCTCTTCAAATTTACCTTCTTTTACACACCCACGAATCATAACTCGAATCATTGCACAATCATACGGAATTCCCATTCTTACTATATCGTTGAACATAACTCGAGCTTCTGTAATCATGTTATTCCTAACCAATGCATTCAAAAGAACATGAACAAATGGAACACAAGGAACAATGTTTTTTTCAACCATTTTCCTGAAACAAACAACAGCATCTTCCAATCGAGAGGATCGAGCCAAACTACCCAGAAAGTAATTGACAACCCTAGAATTTGAATCGTAATCAAACTGAAACTTCTCTGCAGTAACAACAAATTGGGAAACAAGCTCACCTGGCCCAGTATCCGAAAACTCCGTAACACATTTGCTAATCAATTTCTTAGCAGTTCCGTGGTGTTTTTCCGAACACATCAAAATATGGACCAGAACAAGAAACGGATCACCAGTCATCTTAGCTGGCACAATTCCTTTTCTTGTAGCCCATTTGAAGTGCCCCAGAACAAAATCTGGATCGTTTCTATGAGAAAGTAGAACTTCAGTGACATCGGATTGAGACAAAATTGGATCCTGTGAGATGGGTTTTTCAGTTTTCGGATTTTTTGATTGTGGGTGATTGGGGTTCTCAAAAGATATGGACTTTGAGTTGGGTTTAGTGGGAATTTCCTGTTCCAACAACGGATTACCGTCAGAAATTGAAGAAAATGATAAAGAATGTTCTAATATTGAGCGTGAGCGAGATCGAGCAAGAAAAGGGGTGATGAATGTAGGAGGTAAGGGAGTTCTCATGTTGGTTTGATCACTGGAGTGTTTCTGCATAAAAATTGTGAAGATTCAGAAATAAAAACCCTAATTTTGTTAAACCGCTTCGTTTTGTTTGTACCCCTATGTTTCCAAGAAGTACCATTTAACACCCTCCACTCATATCATCTAATTCAAACTTCAATCTATAAAAAAGAATAAAAGATGGATCGTTTGTTAAACCGGCGATTGTTGTTAATCGATTAGATATTTGACTAGTTTTGCGTTGAAATGCACGGTTACGTTATGTGATCTCCTATATTATGATGAAGGTGTCGTTTACCTAATTGCTTACCGGGTAAATGTTTATCCATATGAGTCAACATTATGATTTATTTTGATGCGTAAAATTTTAGTATATCAAAACATATCGAATGCAATAATTTACTGGGTAAGAGTCATCATCCTCACTTATTGGGTAAGACTCTCCGTCATTCTTCACGCTCTTATCCGGTAAGATTCTTGGCCCTTCTCATGTTCATCCGATAAGGAAATTTATTCAATAAGCACTTACCAAGTAAGTGTTTAGTAAACGGCCCCTTATTACTTTTTTTAGTTTCTATGGTTTGTTGAAAATTTCTATTTTCTTCTCTAAAATCTAGAGATAATGAGTTTCATCCCCTGGTTTATAATTTATTATCATTTTTGTTCTTATGATTTAAAGTTTATTGTTTTTTTTTTGTCCAAGTGGCTTCTGGTTTCTTTTTCATTTTAGTCCCCATACTTAAAGGTAATATTTTAGTCCACTGGATGTTGGATGGATCAAATCCAGTCCAATGGATATCCAATAAAAAATATCCAATTAAGCGGGTAATGCATCCCTCGATCCTGCCTAGTAGGTTTGGATAACCCATCATGTACCATTTAGTTAAAAAAAACAATAAAACAATGTGTTTTAAAATTATAATTATAATAAATCGCTACTATATTAACTACCATATTGAAAATCAAATATATTTGTTATTTAGAACTAAATATTTACTTACATATATACATATTTATTTATTTATGCACATTGTATACATATTAAAAAAAAAACAATTGGCCCCGGATTAGGGGCGGATAACACCATCTCAAACCCTGCTCTGACCCCGCTTCAGGTATGAAAATAAACGTGGATACCCGTCCTGATGGGTAAAATTTCCATCTCTATATCCAATGGTTGGAATCGAACTAATGTAATCATTCATTGGATTAGATTGGATCAGCTGTTTAATATTAATCGAGTTAGATCGCTCGACAAAATTCAACATCCAATAGATGCTTGGATCGATTCGGTTCTTCTCGCATCCATTGGATGTCAACCGATAAACAAGCCTAATTTAAACATAGAAATTAGCATCAAGAATGAATATAGCAACGACTTGCAAACTATAGGAATGAAAACGGCAATTCCAAAACTACATGGATGAAATCCACCTTTTATAACAAACTACAGGGACAAAGACGTAATTTACCCTTATATTTAACATATATATTAAATAAAAAAACTATTTTAAGAGAAAGAAAACTCTCCTCATTTTCACGTCGATGCTATGTAGAGTATAGACCAAATTTGCAAGACCAGTTTCTAAAGTTGAAATGTACTTCGCAATATTATATAGACATTAAAACTCCACTATATTATTTATTTTAATTTAAGGTATTGTTTAATTTACGATATTAAAACTCCTCAAAATGTGTATTTTTTGTTCCACAAACACAGTTCACAATATGAAATAGTACATAATGCATCGGTTCTCTAACTCGCAAAAAACGGTCCCCTGTATTAATGTATAAGATAATTACAAAAGCTAACAATGTTACTCTTGAAAGATGACTCATTCCATGAGTGTGGATGATCTCATACATATGGGATACAATTCTAACACCAAATTCTGTGGTGTACCCTATGCATTTCTCTGGTAGGGCATACCTAAAACTCCAAAATATCAATATCATTTGAACAACACTTCAAACCTCATCTTGTAGATATAAGATAGGATCAAAAACTTATCATACACACGGTGTTTCTTCGAGCTTCATAAACAAGTCCTGGAGATCGAAATGTTATCAACTTTGATGGGATTAAGCCTTGCAAACTGAGAATCATATGATCGAAAAACAACTGAAGAAAAAACTACGGTTCGCTAAATAGATAATGGAGGAGCGGAGCAACCACTGCTGCACTCAAACTGTTTCCCAGCAATGCATAACTGCAGAAACAAAACAGTGAGCTTAATCTTTAAAAATAATAATTCAAAAACCAATGTAAGTAATGTTTTATTAGATACATAAATGGATGGTTTAAGAATGCTTTCAAATATCTAAGGGAATTTGTGGTTCATGCGGGGAAATGAAAATGAGAATGAATTTTCATTCAAACAACTTTAACTGGTAATAGAAATTTGAGCTTTCAGGGGGAATTAGCTTATTATATTATATAACACCAAACAGTTTCTTTTATTTTCAATCACATTAATGACAACTTAATACTTTAACCATACACCCCCTAGAGTACAAACAAAATGCAATTATAATGTGGAATCAAATTAAATACCATCCATTTATTTGTAATGACAATTAGAAAGTTTATGTGATGAAATTTTGCCAAAAAATGAAGCATTACAAATTTTAACCGGACGTTATGAAAAAGAAAGTGATACAATTTTCATGAAAGGAAGGTGCTAATGATGCTATCAAGTTTTAGGAGTGTAGGTTCATTCTTTTTCTCTCTTGTACCACTCTGTTCTACAAAAGAAAGGCCCGTGTTTGACTTTTTAGAGACTAGCTTTAACTTCAAAATTCATAAAAAAAAATCCAATAGTATAAAAAAATAGAAAAAGTACCATGAATTGTAAGACTTATGCATTTTGATGGTGGTGATATGGAAAAATGACATTTTCAGCATCTGGAAAGAATCCATGTGTTCCGAAAAAGAGAGTACAAGCTTGACTTTTGAAAGCCAAACATCATGGTTTACAACTTGCAAATCTATGATTAGATTAAACTATGTAAAATAAAAATAGTATGGGATAAAATGTGTCATTTGTAGACTGAACTATGTAAATAGCACTCGAATAAGGGGATGAAATCGTGCAAAAGTCGATATAAAATTTGACTTAGAATATTTTTGACATGTAAAAGTCAAAGTGAACTCTCTTTTTAGAACAGAGGATGTATGTTAATTTGGGCGTTATCTGCTCTCATAGTGGAAACAAGAATCCGGAATAATAAAGTATGAATCACACTTTTGAAGTATTACATGCAAATTATCAATCTCCATTTTCACCATGCAAAAATGCAAGGGTATAAAAAGGTTTAATCAACATACCGTTGTCGAAGGGTTACATGTTCTGGAAACTCAAATTCCTTGGGGAAAGAATGCAAATTTGAAACCTGCAATATAATTTTCTTATGAGGTTGTGAAACGAATAAAGGATCACCACCAAGAAAACCAATAAGGACTAAAAAAGAACAAATTGCATCATATAACTACAGACCTCTCTAGGCGTGAAGTATCTGAGGCAAAGTTCCTCCAATGACGTTTTGTCTCTCGTCTTTGGCTGCAAATAGTTCATATGGAAAAAAAGTCCGCATATAAGATTGGGTGCCCAACAATGCAAGTCATAATCTGAATAACAACTAATGCGTTTCAAAGGCAGAGAGAGAATGCATACATACTGCCATTAAGTAAAAGTGATTGGCTTATTGAACTATTTTACATAAGCACTCATTGCAAAGTAACCATTCTTTGTGAAAGAGCCAAAAAAGCACCATGATTTGCAAGAATGAACAAATTGTAGAAATGTAAATGCAAAAAGAACCATCAGACTTGGTACCTTTTGTCTAAAAGCACTCATTCTTGTGATATGTAGTAGCCTATGCATTTTCACAAAAAAGATGGTTTACTTGCAACAAAAAGCTAAGCATGATTGCAGAAATTTACCATAACGGTTGCTAATAGGGATCCAGTGCCCTTCACATAACGATAATAACTCTTTGTGAAGCAACAGCAGCGCTTTGAATCAGGATAGACGATATCTATATCACTTTAAGGAACAACATTTGCATCAAGAGACAGCTACGGATTAAAACTATTTTGAGGTTATAAATGTACATAAAACAAATAACTTGATATCAAGGATACCCATGGCACTTCCCCATCTTTCTATCAAGTTTGATGGAACAAAGTACTGCTTTAAAGAATTTTCATCTGAAAACGTATTTGGTGGAAAACTTGTTCCATTTTCAACCTGGTTCATAGAGTTCCCAAATTCCAAAAATCTTTCTATAGGAAGGCATGTTTGGARCATCTTATCAGAAGTACTTGTTAATTGACCATTTTCACTGATTGATATGCTCTCATTGCAACCGAATAACAGTTCTGGCACATGAAGAAGCTGCCCATTGAACTCTGGGTTGCAGAAGGATGATGGCTTTCTTTTGGCCTGCAAAGCATGCATAACAAATACAATTAAATTCAAGGCTCTAGGGATTTTTCATGTGATACTTTGAAATTGTTAATCAACATGATGCTCTGTTTTCTTTGTTTTGGTTGACATACCAGGCAAAAGTAACGGGGACGGGAGTACGGCACACCAAACTGCAGTGGGCTTAATATAAATTCCTGCATTTCAAATTGGCTTTCCTCGAGTATCTGAACCATCTTTTGATGTGTATCAGATGTCTGAAACAAAACAACAATTTAGTAATTGAACAATGCATCGGTCAATATAATTTCATAAATTGAGCTCAAATTTTGATTACAAACCTCAAATCCAACAACATTCTCAACAAAGAGCATGACCGGAGGTAGCATCAACTGCGGAATGATTTCAAGAATTCTGAGAAAAGAGGAGGCCCGAGCATCAGCAGATTGTTTCTGAAGACCTAAAAAGACAGGCTTAGTTTGGGATACATTATAATCAATGAAATCATCATCGGACAAAATGGGAAATGCAATAACTATCCGAAACCTAACCTTGTCGGGTATACGGTTGGCATGGTGGAGAAAGAAGCCACACGTTTGCGCGGTAACGATCAAGATCAGCAGCAGTCAATGTCTGAATGTTACCCTATATTCACCTCCAAAAATGAACAAAACTAACCATCTGAACAATATTGACAACATCATTATACATTTACACAGACAGTACCTTTCAACATCTACATCTTCCATTTTGTAGTACTTGTCATGGCTTAAATTCGTTATCAATTTTTAGCATGAACTATAGAATCTACATCATATTTGAGTCTAAGGTAACTGTCTGTGTCTCTCGATTGGAATGCTATGTTCACAGACACACCTGAAATGGCCGATGCCCAAAATTATGCTCATAAACATCATTAGCCAAGTCGTTTATGTCGAAAGCTTCAACCATTTCTGTTTGCAATCCAGCCTTCATCACCGAATACCTCTGTTCAAGTTCCATGTCTCAATTATTATTCCAAAGAGAAATTTTCAATAAGAAGCGAAGATATAACTAGAGAGAAAGGTTGTGGTTGGCTTACCATGCCACCAATGCCACTGTAAAATTCGAGCACCCGCCATGGCTGTTTTGCGGGCAAACCCTCTTCTTCCATAAGAGTGTGCCTGATGTGCAGTTTAGGGCTTTGATTAAATTGAGTAATCGTACCCAACCGAAAAAAAGAGAAGGAAAAAGGGGGAATATTTAATTAAATTGAGTAAACTGCAATTTTAGTCCCTCTGGTTTGTTTAGATTTCAATTGTCGTCCTTATACTTTGAAATTATGATTTGTCTCTATAGTTTACAATTTATTGTTGTCTTTCTCCTCGATAGGGACAGACCTATGTATGTTTGAGTAGACTTATGTGCATCCGTTCAACTTGTTTTTGCAAGTACGACCTTTTTTTGAGTTATGAAAGGTGCATTCGTTGAACTTTGAGGGATGCTCTGAATTATTAGAAAATATAAGAAAAATCAATCAAAAAATCGAAAAAAAGTATCTTAAAATCAACCAAAAAACCCAAGATATTCTATTGAAATCAACAAAAAAAAACTTTCCCCTCAAAATCAACAAAGAAACTTAAAAAATCTTTTGAATGGTGGAATTCAGCTTAAAACATATTGAACAACTTTGCGGACCTTTGATCAACCTTAAATGTGCACGTTCGACAAAAATCCTAAGTGTGCTAGTGCTCCTCGAGACAATTCATTACAATTAAGTATGAGATACAAAAATAGCAATAAAGTATAAACTATAAGAACTTAAATATCAATGAATTATAAACCATAGAAATGGAAAAAGTGATGAATTATAAACTATAAGGATAAAGATCATTTTTTAAACACAAGGATGAAAATAGCAACTTTTAACAAACCATAAGGATTAAAAAGTAATTTACTCTAAATGTTAATTTAAATTAATTTTTAACCCCTACAAAATAAGAAAATAACGAAGCTGTCAAGAAAGGAGCTGGAGTGGAGAGTGGAGACACCACAGACATGCCCTTTGAGAAAGAGAAAAAAACGACGCACCTCTCTCGCCGGTGCTCTCCTCGCCGTCTCTACTCCCCTCCTCCGTCGTCTGCACCGCTGCCCTCCTCCCTTATTCGTCGATCTGTTCRCTCCGACGCYCCTGTCCTTCTCTCCTCTCCTACCGATCTACCGGTAAATCTCTTTTTCTCTATCTTATTCTAATTGATCAATCACTTTWATCGTCGATAGTTTGAGTGGTTGCTTCTTGGACCTTCACCTTCAGCTCCTTTTTAACACCTGTATGCCAGCAATTTGGTGATACCTAATGTTCTTCAACACTTATTTGGTACCCTCCAAAAGGTTCTAATAGATGTAAAGAAATTCAACATCGGGTGGGACCCAAATTCCAAAATCACAAGGATTAAACCCACCATGACTCTCCCATCCTATACCCAGATATTGGGGCGAGGGCACTAATGTTCGATAGTGCTCTGATGAAGAAGATAGAGATGCTTTGGTGGTACCGATGAAGAAGTTACACTTCCTTGATGAATAAGGGAGCTTCAATGGTGCTTTGGTAAAGAGAAGGCATCGATGARACGGGAGTTATCCATGGCAGATAAAACCGTGAGAGAGAAGAGAGACTGGGCCGGCCCGGCCATAGGCCCARGGGGCGACGGCCCAGGGCATGTATATATATAGGTTCAGTTGGGCCTAAAATTACCACCACAATCGTCAATTGGCCTCACTCGCTCTCTCTTTCGTCCTCAACTCCCGCCTCGCTCACGAACCGATTCATGAATCGAAATCTCAAATCACCAGAACTCACGATTCACGAATCAAAATCTCAAATCACCACTGTCGGCTCTCGAGTCTCGCCTCTCGCTCTCTCGAGTCTCAWCTATCGACCGGCGACCGCTCAAAATCTGAATACTTGTGAGTTGTGAGGTTAGGGTTATTTACTTTACTTGTTTTATTTTTTATGTTTCTAATTCTTGTTTGATTAATTCATAATCTAGATGATGTTGCCCTCCATACTTAGGTTTTCTTAAATGTATGCCTAATTGTCTACTTAGGTTTTATGTCAAGTGTCTGACATTAGTTAGGTTGGGACTTGTGGCTGTTTTTGGGGTTGTTTCGTTTTGCAATTTCTAAGTAAAATCCATGAAATGCATCTGGTTACTCTCTTCTGTTTGCAGACATTGTTGTGTGTCAAACAGTCAAAGCATCATAGTATTGCTATTAATTGATCTAGTTGTTCATCGATTCAATCAATCCTATCTCTGGAGTTTTAGTTCTTGGTTCTGTGATTAATATTCAAGTTATCATCCACCGATTTTTGTTCTAATCCCATTAGATTTTGATGTATATTAACACGATTTCAGCAGCTATAATACAGTTGAATAGATCTATAAATGTGCAGTAGTTAAGTGATGATTTGCCCTCACTTGAATGTGCAGTAGCTAATTCACTTGACTGTTCTCCCTTAACTTTGCAATTTTACATATGAAACTCATGATTGTCATTGGTCAAGACCCTAAATAGTAAATATGATTATATGAAACACATGATGGACTAACTTTGCAATAGCTAATTTCATAGGCAAATACCTTAAGTGACTAAAACTAGGAGGACAAAATTAGTGATGTAGGAATGAGCCATTGATGTTGTAAAGTGTAAATAATTGAAGAAGAACCAACCAATTAAGTATGTAGAGTTGGATTGAAAAGGTATGAGTGTTGATTTTGGTTTATATAGAAGACATAGGATGTAGTAAATTGGGACAAGTAGACAATTTGGTGTTATGATATAAATTTTATAATATATAATATATAATATATATTAATATGATATATTATATAATATATATTAATATATTATATAATCTATATCTATACTATCTTATTAAGCAAATTTAGCAAAAGTCTTAACGTCTTAAAATACTAAATAACGTCTACAATACGAGGTAGAGTTCTGTTCTTCAGATACTCTGTGTGCTTTACAATGGAACCCGTCATAAGAATAAAAAAGATCGAATTAGATGCGAAAAGTTCTTATGCGAGTTTCTTTCCTCAAGTTTTTTCGTTTTGATTCGTTTATGCCATCATAACTTATTGGTTTACTTCAACATTTGAACTTCATTACTGGGTTATGCATATAAATTGGGATAATTGTTTGATCTAACAATTTCTCTGTTCATGGCAAATGCTTTCAGTTTTGTTTGTGTCACACGAAGTTTAATGTGTTTAACATGTTGTGTTTAGWTCATCACAATCATTATTGTTATTGATGTTAATTTCTGATCAATTTCGGATGGTTTGTGCGAGCAAGTAGTCAACATTTTGTTATGATTTTTGGGTTAAAAAACGGATCTGAGCATAGTTTAATTATTTTGTTTCCTTATCTTTTTTTTACAAACTGCTTGCCTTTAGGTGGTGGTTGTTGTTTGATGAGAACTAGAAGAATCCTCATGCTGAATATTCTGATGACATTTGACTATTATCATTGGTGTGAGGTTCACTCTTCCTTTTTGTTTATTTATTTTGTTTCAATGAATCCTTTTATCTTATCTCATAATATTGCTAAACATAAAAAGAAAACATAAATCATGGGCGTAACTAAACCATCACCATGGTCACAACATTATGATTGAGGTTCATTCTTAGCWMCATGATARTAGTTTAGTTCAATGCTCTTAAAAACTACGAAGAAAGACACCCTTATCACACAAGCTTCTTATCAATGGAACTTTTGAAATAACGAATTCTGAGAATATGTGTTYTCTTTTTGCCTCATACCGATAACCCTCATAACCTGCTCTTTTTTCCGGTCATAACTAATTTACAGCATATGAAATTGGGTGTATGTATGCCAACTCGATTAAGAAATGATGTTCTTTTAGGTAGTTTGTTATTTAAACATGACATCTAGCCATATGGTTAGGCTTTTTTTCCGATTAACCTGGATATCCAACCCGCTATGCGAGCGACTAATCCCAGGGTGACCACCTGCTTTGCTGGTAGCCCGGAGTCATCACGTTAAGGGGATTTTTGTTCCTTCTTGGATTTGAACTGGGACCTCCAGGTACTATTGATTCTTTTAGGCTTTTGGTGTTCATACAATTAAGACCATGATCTAATTGAAACTTGTAGCTCACAACATCCTTTCCATGTTTGATTGTCGATCAGATGGATAACCATATATGGATGCTGTTGGTGAACGTGGTGGGTGGGTCTGGGTCCAAACGGAACAATCTTATACTGCCGGTAACATTTATGGAGAGCCACAAAAGACTCCTAGAATTGGAGGCCAATACCAGGCGGAAATCCTTTCTTTGATGACGGAAAATAAGCGTTTGCAACTGATAGGATTTGTGCCTGGTATTCATCTCCAATCCTAGTAATGCTATTGGTCTTTTGCTTCTAGAATTGTAGATTTAGACCAGTTTGTCATGGTGTGGTCCGGCAATTTCCGGTCATTTGGGTTTCCAATC
>NC_037538.1:8711855-8728533 GCF_001531365.2 Cynara cardunculus var. scolymus | reverse complement strand
CTTCGGCTGGTGTGATCCATCACGACACCAAGGTCTTGACCTTAGGCATGGCAACGGGGTGGGGATGGGGCGGGTTTTGTAATCCCCAACCCTGGCCCCTGTTTGTAGTAACAGCCCCCGGCCCTGGTCCCTGGCGGGTATGGGGATTAACATCCCGTTCCCAGAGATGTTTACAACTTATTCTTTCATCATTCATCATTCATCATTCATCATTCATCACGTCGTCATGTTTTACTGAATCATAATGTTTTTTTGTCTCTGTGTGTGTGTGTGTGTGTTTATATATGCCTAGTTGTGAGATTGTATGTATAAGCACAAACATGTGTATCTGATTTGTAGCTATAGGTCACTGGATCAGAATCAGAATATATTAGGTAACTTCTTGCTTATCATGTGGAAATGGTGTTCACATAATATCGTATTTTGAAGCACCTTTTCTTCTACCAACTGGCTACAAGCATATATTCTTAAGATATCCACCGCAGCCTCAGTGACAATTTAGGTTTTAGGGTTTACATTTTCCATTTTCTTGGTTTTGATTGGTTAAAGTTCTATCTTGAAACCAATAAAGTTGCCAAATTTATTATTCCCTTCCTCAGATGTTCCTTTTCCTCATCAGATTCTAGTTYAACAGGTGGTTTTAGGCAGTGTCCAACTGGTGTAGACATAGCTGATCATCTGTCRTTACCCATTTTCGTAATTTACCTCTACCCGTAATTCGTTATAAATAGACACAAATATCCCTTTGATTTCATCCATCATTCGCATCACTGAGTGCTTTCTTGATTTGCTTCAATTAGTGCAATAACTTATAGCTGAAGACAAAAATGAGTTACAACTCTAATCTTGGTTCAGGTTAGTTTCTTTTACATCTTTATGTGACTAACCATATTGGTGCATTTGTCTTTAAAACATATGGGGACACAATTGTCTGACCAAAATTATCTATATAAATTCGGCCGTTACCTTCTATTATAAACCGAGACTAATCCTTGGTGCATTGTCCTAAAACCTTAGGGTGACCCTCATTGACAAGCCATGATACCATAAACCATGCTTTTTCTTTGTGTTCTTGCAAATAAGTTGTTTCCATTTTTAACCCTACAAGCTAGCTTTTTGAATCCTGTTGTCAAGATTTAGGGGTTTACTGGTTTTTTTTCAGGTAGTAGAAATGCGAGAAGAAATGTGTTGGAATTTGGAAGGACTTTTGTGGTGATGTCCAAAGGAACTCATCATGCAACTATTGTTTTGTTACATGGCATCAGTGAGAAGGGCTCAAGGTGATAATATCTTATATATGCATCTTAATTTGCTAATCTAAATTAACTTCACTTTAAAAACTCTACGTGTTTTTGACATTTGACGTCGAAATTGACAAGATTTTATTGTATTTACGAAGGAACTGTACGTAAAAATCAAATGAAGATATATAAAACATCTAGAAAGATAGTTTTTTGAATCTTAATTGACTCTCTTTGTGATGTTGAGGTGGTCCTTAGATAAGCAACTATATTGACCAATTCTTTGTTATTGAATGAAAGCAACAACACAATGCACACACAACCATGTGTTTGGCTTCAATGCAGGTGTCCACACCCCATGCTCACCTCAACTCCACTCGTGGCAACAAGACTTCATGGATTCTATTAGAATATATGAAACCTTTTTTATTAAATATTCTTTATTTAAAAAACCCATTATATATATATATATATATATGTTACAAAAATGTATTAATGGATAATGATGCTGACTTTTTCTGGTCTACAGTTGGACTCAAATCTTGGAAACTATGCCTCTTCCAAATGTAAGGATTCAAATTTTCTTCCTTTCAATTCTTATGCACATTAATTAGTATTTGAACATTTGTTTATCTCAATGATTTAGATCCAAATGGATCTGCCCAAGTGCGCCAACTCGTCAAGTAACTCTATTTGGTGGATATCCTTGTACTGCTTGTATGTTTTCTTTCTTTTTAATATACGTATTTATATCTTCATATAGGAACATCTTGTAGTACTTAATTAGGATTATGCAAAAATTGATAACGACGTTTGTGATGTTAATTATACGACATTTTTATCAGGGTTTAATGTCGAAAGCATGTCGGAAGACGCTTGTGATGATTTAGAGGGCTTGGATGCTTCAGCAACACATGTTGCAAATCTCTTGTCTAATGAGCCAGATGATGGTATGGCATGAAATCGTAAATATTTTGAGAACCATGCTAAGATATTCATTAACATAATATTTCCTTTTGTAAGTATAGTTAAACTAGGCATTGCTGGGTTCAGTATAGGTGCAGCTGTGGCCCTCTACTCTGCAACATGTCGTGCTGTTGGGCAATATGGGAATGGCAATCGATACCCCATCAACCTCAGTGCGACTGTGGCTCTTAGTGGTTGGCTCCCAACTTCCAGGTTTTACCATCCTTCTTTGCAGACTAATTACCATCTTAACTTGACCATTTAAGGTTCTATTCATTTTCACCTACATTTTGAGATTGTTTGTCTTATTGAACACCTATTTTTCTAGGAATCTAAGGAACAGAGTCGGAGCATCGCAAGAAGCTGCAAGGCGCACAGCATCCTTACCTACCTTACTCTGCCATGGTCAAGGTTTTACATTCGTGCCAAGATCAATCGCCCTTTTCTATTGCAATCACGCTAGCTATATATATAAGAGAGTTATAATTCAATGTTTGATTGGCGCAGCGTTAGAGGTGATCATGATCATTCTTCCATGCCCATGTCCGCCCATTAATCTTTGAACATCTATGTGTTTGAATGTCAGAAAAGATACAACCAGATGTATAAAAAATGTAAGTCGTTGAGGCATTATTTCTTTGTTGCAGTCGATGACGTTGTTGACTGCAAAATCGGGGAGAAATCTGCACAAACCATGTATTCGGCTGGATTTCAAAACTTAACATTTCGAACATACAACAGGTAACTCTGTTTTTGGATTATGTTGAGAACCTTTCATATGTATTAGTTATTAATTTTGGTTTTTATGAATTAATTCAGGCTTGGTCATTACACAATCATAGAAGAAATTAATGATGTTTGTAGTTGGCTCATTGCATGTCTAGGGGCTTGATGCATGCACGGATTCACATTTCTTTCCATTTTGGATCATGTAGTTAATACTATATATATAGCATAAGAACATGTTTGATGTATATTTTTTATTTAAGGTATCCTTGTTAGTGTTTTTATTTGCCTCATAAATTGGAATGCTGGCACAGAGTTAGCCGATGCTTATTCCCCATATACTGTTATTGCTTTTTCTCCGGGAAAAGAAGTTCACGACCCGTGGGCCTTCTAGTCTTTATGTATTAAATTTGTATTCATACGATATTTCTATTTTAGATTGATCTAAAATAACCGTCAACTTCCAGAAGTTTTCATTTTCCTATTTAAACCCTTAATTATGAAATGAAGAAAGTTTCTCTCTCCCTCTCTATTATTAAGGATAAAAATGTCATTTAGGTTATTTAAAAAATGTAACAATTAAACATTCCTAAAATTGTATATCATTTTCATTATGGATATTTATCTTGGGACTAAAGGAGTAACAATTAACAAGCTTAGAACACACCCACTTAAGATAGACTTGTATGACATCATGAAGCTTTGTCGACATCTTGTTAAAGTCCCCAAAACTGATTATCTACAATGACAACGTATCATCGTAATAAAATAGTGTGAGGGTATCGTTTTTATTTTTTTTTAAATTCACCCTACGATGACATGTTGTCATGGTAGGGTTTTCATGCAAACACGACTAGGTCGAAACTTGAAGAACTCGAACATCCTCAACTCAAGTAAGGGCAATGAAGGTATTTTGTTATGACGGCACTAACAAAGAACTCCGACAACCACTAATTTTTCTTAATGATATAGAGTTTGTTGTTAATGAGTTGGCTCGATCGGGTTGAAGGTATTTGAATAACCCAATCTGATGTTGGTGGTTTGAAAATTTTCAACCCAACCCATCCAAACAAAAATGCAACCCAACCCAACCTGTTCGGATTGATCGGTTTGGTTGGGTTGGCCGGTTGTATTTAGACAAATAAAATCTACATTGAGAACATAAAAATAAAGCAAACCTTCCTTCGAAATACAATCAATCATTCAAGATGACATACGAGTTTATCAAATATTTGGGTATTAATCTACATATAACTTTCCAATAATGTCCTCTTATGAGTTTCATTTGCTCGTTGTTGTATCGAGTCTTTTTTTTGGCAGCTTATATATATTAAAGAGAAATACAAATAATTTTAAAGAAGCCKCTAAAACTTTCATCGGATTATCAAGTTGATTGGGTTACTTAGGACCTAACCCAATTTCAACCCAGTAGATTCATTTTGTCCTAGTTTTGTATCAGTGGGTTACTTTGGGATTTTTTTCGAGGGCCTGGTTTGATCGATTTTTTGAGCACCTCTAGTTGCTATACATACACATTTTTTCTTGTGTAAATGAAAGAGACATCTTGTTATCCTTCCATTTCATTGGATCGGAACCCAATAAATCATTGATTTTTCTTCTATGCAGTTTATACGATCAGAGTTGTAAAGTGATCGAGCACGGTTTTTGCGTCGAGTATTTTTGTATTATTGTGATGAACATTGTTGTCGTCTAGGGTGTTACAGTATAACCAAATTATGAAGAGACGGTTGATATGACGCGTGAATAATAKAAGTGCRAAATCCRCTTGCATTTCACCCAAGATGCGTTGTCTGATACCGTCTCGAAGAAGCCACATGACCACCTTTAAATTTCACTTTGCATTCTAAACTGATGGATTAACAACCATAATGGTTGTCGGCACGAGTATGGAAATCGGCTTGTAGGAAAACACAAAAAAAGTTGCAACTGTATAAAGTCAATGTGCCTGTGAAAGTATTGTGAGATCCAGCCATCCATGATGTTCATAGTTGATAAAACGTCATATCTAAAAATGTTACAATAGGTTTATAAGTTGTTTTTAGGCGTTTTTGTAATAAGTTTTTTAGGATGCTTTTAAAATAAAATGTCTTGTTAACTATTTTAGGATCCCTTTTGGTTTGTAGGATTGGATAGAATTTGAAGGGATTTGAAACTCAATTTCATTCCAATCCCATATTTGGTTTGAAGGATTGTTTAGATTTGAAATCCCGATATTTCGTTCAAATACCACAAAAAAATGGATTTAGAAATCCCAATCACAGGATTTAATAGGATTTGTGTGTAATGATGTTTAAAAAAAAGTTGAAAACATTTGTTTTACGATAATTCAATTAACAAAAAGGTAATTTATAAAATTTTATAATTATTTGTAATTTGTTTCTATAAAAAATGGAATTCAAATTACATTCCAAATTCCACAAACTAAATACACCAAAATTCCAAATCCTTCTACGAAATCCAAATTACTCGAAACCATAACCCCCTTTAAGGGATTTGGATTTTATGGAAGGATTTGGAATCTGTAATTTGTTTGGTTTGTAGTATTTGGAATAGAATTGAATTCCATCATTTAAAGATAATTTATAAAAAACTTATAAAAATAAATAAAATACCTTTTATTAATGAATTGTTACAAAATGAATGTTTTTTTAACATATTTTAAAACATATTACAAACAAATCCGTGGAAATCGGGATTTCAATTCCAAACTTTCTAGTAAACCAAATGCAAATCCCACTAAATGGTGGTATATGGCTTTTGCAAAGCATCTTATCTACAAACGTGTAAGCATAGCCAATAAGGAAGTTCCCTAATCCTAACCTCCTTCCATGTGGTAAAAAGAATCATTACAATGTATGTATATATCCATGTCTGTATGTACAACTTGTGAACATCATTCATATTCTGATTTACTTGCTGCATGCCTTTTGTATCAATGGGTGAGTTAAGCATGGAGGATCTTAACTTTGCACTGCATAGTTTCAATAAAATCAAGCTAAGCATGGAGCATCTCACTTATTACCTGGTGGAGTAGTCGAGCTGCCTGCATCGGAAATGGAATCGGCATTCAATGTCGTCAATGGGATTTCTGTTGCCACCAAACAGACGTACTGGGGTGACAACCACTCGTAAGGAACTCCCACCAGCTCTTGAACTATTTGGCCACTCCATCACATTCACTGAAGGAAGGTTCATCATGGAAACGACATTGGTATCTTGAGGAGGTGTGAATTGATTCACGAATTCGTCATTGGGATGTTGATCCAAAGGAACATTTCCTCTCTATGTTCCTAACATCATGTTGTATCCTGGTGGTGGATTAAAAGGTCCAACTGTTGAGGTGCCCTCTCCAAGGCTAGACATGAGAAAAAAAAAAGTAACCAATCAACACCATAACCAATTAAGACTTGTGGAGTCGGAACAGCAGTTCATGATAAGCATCTTAGCATGCAGGAGGTGCCATAGGAGTCAAGTTGGGATGATTATGGAATTCAGGTAATCCCAACCTAAGAAACTCTGATTCCTGGATGTTAGGGTTAGGGTCATGGATGGATCTCACATTGTACTCTGGAATGCAAGGAATAAGTTAGACTTTAATATACAACCAAGAAAAGGACTTAATTTTCTATAAACATAATTTCAAATGCCATTGGACTAGAATCAAGCCCTTTGTTAGATGTCTAAGTATTGTGCAATTTTAGCATTTGTCTACCAAAAACTTCACTCAGTWTGATAYAGACAACCACTTGACACCAACTTGGCTGATCTGGATGATAATAAATCTTCTAAGGGATTATAACTAGGAATAGGAAAATGATAGCAAAATTAATGAATCCATGCATAACCACCWTCAAACAGTTCATTCATAATCTCAGTCATGTATGTGATGCACCAAAAACTAAAATCTGTTTTTATATTCTAATTTCTAGACCCCTTTCCTACCATTTACGATCAATGACAAGAGTTGTTCCTTACAATCATTTACTAGAAAAGATAGTTTAATAAAGGAGTAACATGCATMTCCAGTTTACCTCCTTTATTGCYATAAACATTTCTACATCCTTCACACCGGCATCCACCACTGCATCCGACTTTAGCCTATTGGGACCGGATGAAAACAAAAATTTAGTACAACAGGACAGGACAGAAAAGATGAAGAGAATCTGACATGAATAATAACAAGAAGGTCGAGAACAAACCCGATAGCACTCACAATACTTGCTCTGACACATTGACTTTCTGCAGTTGCAACCCTTTATGTGTTCTCCTACAAACCGATCTCCATACTCCTGTCAATAACCATCATGGTTGTTAGTCTATCAGTTTAGAATGCAAAGTGAAATTTAAAGGTCATATGGCTTCTTCGAGACAGTACCAGATAATGTATCTTAGGGGTGAATGCAAGTGGATTTCGCAGTTCTATTTGTTCACGYGTCATATTGACCGTAGCTTCATAATCTGGAATATTGTAGCACCCTTGGCAAGAACAATGTTTATCACAATAGAATCTAGCTGCAAAGCAATCACAATAACTGCAAAAGAAACTGTTCTGATTACCATCCATTGCATTTGTTCRCTTTATAATACAAAATCACTGAAGGCAAAAAGCTAGTTTTTGAACGAAAGACCAAGAGATTGGATCTAGAAAGCCCTTCCAGCAGGGTTGACGGTTGTGTGGCCCTCATTCAGCTGGAGGAGTTTATAGGTTTGCATCAAGTATGTTGTTTTTCCCACTAATGGTTACCTCATTAATTTTATTTTTTTTGCATGATCTTATCAACTAAAGTTCAAGGCTCTTAGCACGTGCCTCCTTAGTTAACAAAAACACCAACCAGACAACTAACTTCAGCTTAGATGGCATGAAACAGGTAGGCATAATGACGACAACATGAAACGACGGCCTAGCGGTATCTGGGCCTTTGGCCTCCTAGGAGGTCATGGGTTCAAGCCTCATGAAAGGTGAGGAGGGTGTGTGAGTTCTCTTGTTGCATTTCTATATAGAAATAYTATATGCTTCAAAAAKAATTAATGGACTACTATGATGATTGTTAATTAAAGTACAGGCTTAGACTGTAAGTGAAGTTACCCCCTACCTCTCATTGGAACATGCTTTTACCTATTACTCCCACATCAGCATTTTAAAGCCAAATGTCAGAGCAGTTGTCAGATCATCATCTATAACTCCTCTCTGATGAGCGGTATCTTGTTAACAACCTAAAACTTTAGTTGGTAAATTGGTGCAATATTTTATTTAGACGGTATATTGAGAATGTGATCATACCGTCTAGTTGAAGCGACAAAGGTTTTTTTTTTGCCAATATTAATTAACTTACAATTTCAAGCACTCAGATTTCTTGCATTTGCAGCGCTTCCGATCATCAACTTCGTTATTTGTATTCATTCTGGAACGATTAGAGAAAAACATGAATATGACAAGGAAGAATCCACATAATGAATTCTTACGGAAAACATAGAGCCATACCTTTACTTTTGGGGGTTTGATATGTCAGATTCAATCAACTCTCTTGGCTGGTTCGAAGCTCAGGTTCCCCTGATCAAATAATTTTTTATGCTCATCATGTTCAACAATGTAGCAGTGTTGTAGGATGGACAAGAAGCAATGTCTCATTTCATGTGTAAAATCACCACTTTCTAATTGAAACATTTTCAGTCAAATTTGAAATTGGTGAAATCTTGTGTCATCTAATGCATGATAACTCCTAATTATTATTGTTGTTATGAGAATCTTCCCTTAAGCGCCTGGATAGCTCACTTCAGTTGTAACAATGTTTGTATRCCGTAAACAAGCCAATTGCCCGRCCTATGCAAGTGTAAACCTATACCTGATGGCCAGGAAACAGATAGACCATCACTCCTATTAGTTTTTATGAGGATAACGGGTATGGGGATTGGGTCCCCTTCTTCTAAAAGACCTTATATAGGCATTGTCCTTGTTGCTAACACTTCATTATGAGGATCAATCCCAACATWTTGATAAACATAGAACAAGAAGAAGAAACATTTTGTCCCGGACCAGAGAAGTAGACATAAGAAAATTGAAGCTACAAAACCTTATAAAAGGATAACCAACTGTAGCATTCTGGTACATACAACATCTTCCTACACTCATCATATCATCTATTATATCACAATCAAATTTAACTACTTCCTCAAACGATTCTCCCTTAGCCAAACCCTTGATCTACTAGATCCCTTATCTTGTTACAAATATCCTCGTCGAGAGGTTCACCACATTAAAATAACATTTCAAGTGGTCTTTGCTCATTTTCCCCAAAAMTTATATGCACTTGGAAGATGATATTAACGGCATWTGTGCCTTTGTATGYTCATTTTTCTTTTGTCATGTTTAAAGAATAATGTGTCATGCCAGATAATTGATGTTCTAATCTTTAACTGAAAATTCTTTSATGTTGGCATGTTCTGTGGCTATTCTGCCATTAGAGTGTTTYCTTGGATAATCAAAGATGGAAAAGTGGTCAGATTGGCTACAKAAATTTTAGGGTTCWTAAATCATCTGGTGGACAATGGTAGGTTGGTCAATTAACCCGATTATCTAATATATCCTATTCACTGAAAACTATCCTGATTACTTCCTCCACATAATCCCTAATAACCTAACCCCACATCTCCCAGTTCCTACACTAGAGAAAATGGCACCCTCTCAAGTGGTCTTCCCTCATTTCCCCCTAAACGTATCTGCACTATGGATCCAAACAACCCTTCTTCAGGTTAGCCTTACAAATATAGAACTGAAAATACATAATACAATAGGCCATAATTGACAAGAAAGTGCCGCCAACTTCACCAACAACATCCTTCAAAAAATTTATTAAAAGAATCTTCACCTATAGTATGAAATTTGGACGACAAATTTAACCAACCAATTTACAAGATAATCAAATGAGATGCAAAAATCAGGAACGAGATACAGGATGAAACAGAAAGTAATATCGAAATTGTGACAAGAAACGTTTTATGCTATATGTACTTGGAAAGAAACGGATTCCGGTGTCGGCGATGACTTCTTCTTCAGGGGAATTCACGCAGTAACAAAACCCTAACCCCTCATATACTTCTTCTGGTAGAAAGAAAATCAATTAAACAGAATGATGATGACAAGATCGATATCCTTTTACCAAAAACATATTGGAGATGACTTCCAAAATAAACTGTTTGGGTGAGAAATAAAATAATCGAAAAAAGGCGGGAGTTTCAACAGAACATCAAATGTATATATTTTAAGACTAAATTACACTTTTCGTCCCTGTGCTTTGAAAATCTTTGGCTCTAGTCCTTACAATTGGATGATTACCAAAACTTTCTTGGGTTTCTCTTTATTGTCTGTAGGCTAACCGTCGTTAAAAATCCTCGGTTAGGTCATCCCACATGCGAGCTGACATTCTTGAGGTTGGTTATGGTGGAACTTAACGTGGCTGAGCGTGTGTGTTACGAAATAGATGACAAAGGCAGTGGCTATTGTCTATTGATGAGTAGAATGTAGGTTTGTGCGGAAGGAAAATGGGTAGCTGAAGAATATAGATGGGAAGGGAGGGGCTCAGGGTTTTATTATATTTAGTTTTTCTTTATTCTTTTTCTTAAATGCTCCAACACTTGTGCATATATAATGCAAACTTATATAATAAAAAATGAATAAATATATATGGCAACAGATGAAATTACTCTCAGATATTCGACACTTAACGAGGTCGAGATAACAAATAAAACAAAATTAAAACCATAAGAAAGATTTAAAAATCTAGGAACTAAAGTCACAAGATTTGCAAAACACAATTACGAAAAGTGTACTTTACTTTATTTTCATTAAAGTCAATCTTTAAATTAGAGTAAATTACAAAAACTAGCCTTATAAATTAAGAAAAATTATAATTATGATAAATCACCACTATATTAACTATCATATTGAAAATCAAATATATATGTCATTTAAAACTAAATATTTACTTACATATATACATATTTATGTATTATACACACTATATACATACTAAAAAAAAACAATTGGGGCCGGATTAGGGGAGGGTAACACCATCCCCGACCCTGCTCTGACCCCGCTTCAGATATGAAAATAAACGTTGACGTCCCGACGGGTAAAATTTTCATCTCTATATCCAATGGATAGAATCGAACCACTTTAATCATTCATTGGATTAGATTGGATCGGCTGTTTAATGTTAATTGAATTAGATCGCTCGACAAAATTCAACATCCAATGGATGCTTGGATCGATTCGGTTTCGCATCTATTGGATGCCAACCGATAAACAAGAGTATAGACCAAACTTGCAAGACCAGTTTCTAAAATTGAAATGTACTTTGCAGTATTATATAGAAAGTTCACAAAAAAAGGTCCCCTGTATTCATGTATAAGATAATTACAAAAACTAACAATGTTACTCTTGAAAGATGACTCATATTCCATGAGTATTGATGATCTCATACATATGGGATACAATTCTAACACCAAATTCTGTGCATTTCTCTGGAAGTGCATACCTAAAACACAAAAATATCAATATCATTTGAACAACACTTCAAGCCTCATCTTGTAGATATAAGATATGATCAAAAACTCATCATACACACGGTGCTTCTTCGAGCTTCATAAACAAGTCCTGGAGATCGAAATGTTATCAACTTTGATGGGATTAAGCCTTGCAAACTGAGAATCATATGATCGAAAAACAACTGAAGAAAAAACTATGGTTCGCTAAACAGATAATGGAGCAGCGGAGCAACCACTGCTGTACTCAAACTGTTTCCCAGCAATGCATAACTGCAGAAACAAAACAGTGAGCTTAATCTTTAAAATTAATAATTCAAAAACCAATGCAAGTAATGTTTTATTAGATACATAAATGGATGGTTTAAGAATGCTTTCATATATCTAAGAAAAAAGTTTGGTTCATGAGGGGAAATGAAAATTAGAATGAATATTCATTCGTGCAACTTTAACCTGTAATGAAAATCTGGGCTTTGCCGGGGATTGGGCCTATTATGTTATATAACACCAAACAGTTTCTTTTATTTTCAATCACATTAATGACAACTTAATACTATAACCAAACACCCCCTAGAGTACAAACAAAATGCAAGCATATTGTGAATCAAATTGAATACCATCCATTTATTTCTAATGACAATTAGAAAGTTTATATAATTTTAACATGAAATTTTGCCAAAAAATGAAGCATTACAAATTTTAACCGGATGTTATGAAAAAGAAAGTGATGCAATTTTCATGAAAGGAAGGGGCTAATGATGCTATCAAGTTTTAGGAGTGTAGGTTCATTCTTTTTCTCTCTTGTACCACTCTGTTCTACAAAAGAAAGGCCCGTGTTTGACTTTTTAGAGACTAGCTTTAACTTCAAAATTCATAAAAAAAAATCCAATAGTATAAAAAAATAGAAAAAGTACCATGAATTTTAAGACTTAATGCATTTTGATGGTGGTGATACGGAAAAATGGCATTTTCAGCATCTGGAAAGAATCCATGTGTTCCGAAAAAGAGAGTACAAGCTTGACTTTTGAAAGCCAAACATCATGGTCTACAACTTGCAAATTTATGATTAGATTAAACTGAGTAAAATGAAACTAGTATGGGATAAAATGTGTGTCGTTTGTAGACTGAACTATGTAAATAGCACTCGAATAAGGGGATGAAATCGTGCAAAAGTCGATATAAAATTTGACTTAGAATATTTTTGACATGTAAAAGTCAAAGTGAACTCTCTTTTTAGAACAGAGGATGTATGTTAATTTGGGCGTTATCTGCTCTCATAGTGGAAACAAGAATCCGGAATAATAAAGTATGAATCACACTTTTGAAGTATTACATGCAAATTATCAATCTCCATTTTCACCATGCAAAAATGCAAGGGTATAAAAAGGTTTAATCAACATACCGTTGTCGAAGGGTTACATGTTCTGGAAACTCAAATTCCTTGGGGAAAGAATGCAAATTTGAAACCTGCAATATAACTTTCTTATGAGCTTGTGAAACGAATAAAGGATCACCACCAAGAAAACCAATAAGGACTAAAAAAGAACAAATTGCATTAGACAACTACAGACCTCTCTAGGCGTAAAGTATCTGAGGCAAAGTTCCTCCAATGATGTTTTGTCTCTCGTCTTTGGCTGCAAATGGTTCATAGGGAGAAAAAAGTCAGCATATAAGATTGGGTGCCTAACAATGCAAGTCATAATCTGAATAACAACTAATGCCTTTCAAAGGCAGAGAGAGAATGCATACATACTGCCATTAAGTAAGAGTGATTTGCTTATTGAACTATTTTACATAACCTCTCATTCTTGTGATGTGTAGTAGCCTTTGCATTTTCACAAAAAAGATGGTTTACTTGCAACAAAAAGCTATGCATGATTGCAGAAATTTACCATAACGGTTGTTAATAGAGATCCAGTGCCCTTCACATAACGATAATAACTCTTTGTGAAGCAACAGCAGCGCTTTGAATCAGGATAGACGATATCTATACCACTTTAAGGAACAACATTTGCATCAAGAGACAGCTATGGATTAAAACTATTTTGAGGTTATAAATGTACATAAAACAAACAACTTGATATCAAGGATACCCATGGCACTTCCCCATCTTTCTATCAAGTTTGATGGAACAAAGTACTGCTTTAAAGAACTTTCATCTGAACAAGTATCTGGTGGAAAACTTGTTCCATTTTCGACCTGGTTCATGGAGTTCCCAAATTCCAAAAATCTTTCTATAGGAAGACATGTTTGGAGCATCTTATCAGAAGTACTTGTTAATTGACCATTTTCACTGATTGATATGCTCTCATTGCAACCTACTAACAGTTCTGGCACATGAAGAAGCTGCCGATTGAACTCTGGGTTGCAGAAGGATGATGGCTTTCTTTTGGCCTGCAAAGCATGCATAACAAATACAATTAAATTCAAGACTCTCGGGATTTTTCATGTGATACTTTGAAATTGTTAATCAACACGACGCTCTGTTTTCTTTGTTTTGGTTGACATACCAGGCAAAAGTAACGGGGACGGGAGTACGGCACACCAAACTGCAGTGGGCTTAATATAAATTCCTGCATTTCAAATTGGCTTTCCTCGAGTATCTGAACCATCTTTTGATGTGTATCAGATGTCTGAAACAAAACAACAATTTAGTAAATGAACAATGCATTGGCAATATAATTTCATAAATTGAGCTCAAATTTTGATTCCAAACCTCAAATCCAACAACATTCTCAACAAAGAGCATGACCGGAGGTAGCATCAACTGCGGAATGATTTCAAGAATTCTGAGAAAAGAGGAGGCCCGAGCATCAGCAGATTGTTTCTGAAGACCTAAAAAGACAGGCTTAGTTTGGGATACATTATAATCAATGAAATCATCATCGGACAAAATGGGAAATGCAATAACTATCTGAACCTAACCTTGTCGGGTATACGGTTGGCATGGTGGAGAAAGAAGCCACACGTTTGCGCAGTAACGATCAAGATCAGCAGCAGTCAATGTCTGAATGTTACCCTATATCCACCTCGAAAAATGAAGAAAAATAACCATCTGAACAATATTGACAACATCATTATACATTTACACAGACAGTACCTTTCAACATCTACATCTTTTCATTTTGTAGTACTTGTTATGCCTTAAATTCGTTATCAATTTTTAGCATGAACTATAGAATCTACATCATATTTGAGTCAAAGGTAACTGTCTGTGTCCCTCGATCGGAATGCTATGTTCAAAGACACACCTGAAATGGCCGATGCCCAAAATTATGCTCATAAACATCATTAGCCAAGTCGTTTATGTCGAAAGCTTCAACCATTTCGGTTTGCAATCCAGCCTTCATCACCGAATACCTCTGTTCAAGTTCCATGCCTCAAATATTATTCCAAAGAGAAATTTTCAATAAGAAGCCAAGATATAACTAGAGAGAAAGTTGTGGTTGGCTTACCATGCCACCAATGCCACTGTAAAATTCGAGCACCCGCCATGGCTGTTTTGCGGGCAAACCACCCTCTTCTTCCATAAGTGTGTTCCTGATGTGCAGTTTAGGGCTTTGACCGGCTTGTCTACGGATTAGTCGTACCCAACTGAAAAAGAGAAGAGAAAAAAAAAAGGGAATATTTAATTAAATTGAGTAAACTACAATTTTCGTCCCTCTGGTTTGTTTAGATTTCAATTTTTGTCCTTATACTTTGAAATTATGATTTGTTTCTATAGTTAAACAATTCATTGCTGGCTTTCTCCTCGATAGGGACAGACTTATGTATGTTTGCGTAGACTTCTGTGCATTCGCTCAACTTGTTTTTGCAAGTATGACCTTTTTTTAAGTTATGAAATATGCACTCGCTGAACTTTGAGAAATGCTATGAATTATTAGAAAACATAAGAAAAATCGAAAAAAAAAAATCTTAAAATCAACCAAATAACCCGAAGAGATTCTATCGAAATCAACAAAAAAAAAACTTTCCCCTCAAAATCAACAACGAAACTTAAAAAATCTTTTGAATGGTGAAATTTAGCTTAAAACATATTGAACAATTGTGTGCGGACCTTTGATCAAACCTTAAATGTGCATGCTCGACAAAAATCCTAGGTGTGCTAGTGCTTCTCGAGACAATTCACGACAATTAAGTATGAGATATAAAAATAGCAATAAAATATAAACTATATTTACTTAAATATCAATGAATTATAAACCATATAAATGGAAAAAGTGACGAATTATAAACTATAAGGATAAAGATCGTTTTTTAAACACAAGGATGAAAATAGCAACTTTTAACAAACCGGAAGGATTAAAAACGTAATTTACTCTAAATGTTAATTTAAATTAATTTTTAACCCCTACAAAATAAGAAAGGGAAAAGTACAATAAAAACCAATGAACTTTCTTGTTTGGAATGATTAAGTYYTTGAACTTTTTTTTGGAACAAATAAGTCCTTGAACTTTCCAAAACATGTTAAATAAGTCCTCAGACATTCCAAAAAATGTTAAATAAGTCCTTGGACATTCTAAAATATGTTAAATAAGTCCTTAGACATTCCAAAAAATATTAAATAAGTCCTTGGACAATTTTTGGAACAAATAAGTCATTGAACAATCCAAAACATGTTAAATAACTTCTTGAACTTTTATAGAACATGTTGGATACATTCTCATAACTTGTACAACTAGTTAAAATGGTAATTATTTTTTGTAAATGTAAGTATTTTTTTTATATTTGTTTAATTTTATARATCTAAATACTTTTTGGTTCAAAAAATATTTAGGGGCTTAATCGTTCAAAATATGAATGTTCATTGAGTTTTTTTTCGGATTTTTTTCCACTATTTTACCACTTTATTTTTTTCAAAAAGTTATTTAACATGTTTTGGATTGTTCAAGAACTTATTTGTTTCAAAAATTTTCCAAGGACTTATTTAACATTTTTTGAAATGTCTAAGGACTTATTTGTTCCAAAAATTGTCCAATGACTTATTTAACATATTTTGGAATGTTCAAGAACTTATTTAACATGTTTTGAAAAGTCAAAGGACTTATTTATTCCAAAAAAAATTTAAGGACTTAATCATTCCAAACAAGAAAGCTCATTGGTTTTTATTGTACTTTTCCCGATAAGAAAATAACGAAGCTGTCAAGAAAGGAGCTGGAGTGGAGAGTGGAGACACCACAGAC
>NC_037538.1:8704746-8710196 GCF_001531365.2 Cynara cardunculus var. scolymus | reverse complement strand
AACACATGATGGACTAACTTTGCAATAGCTAATTTCATAGGCAAATACCTTAAGTGACTAAAACTAGGAGGACAAAATTAGTGATGTAGGAATGACCATTGATGTTGTAAAGTGTAAATAATTGAAGAAGAACCAACCAATTAAGTATTTAGAGTTGGATTGAAAAGGTATGATTGTTGATTTTCGTTTATACTGAAGATGTAGGATGTAGTAAATTGGGACAAGTAGACGATTTGGTGTTATGATGCTCCTTATTTTGGTTTTGGACAAGTAGATGAGTTGGTGTTTAAATGCAAGGGCTATAACAACTTGATTAATGAAACCTTAACATATTATTTTAAAGCAAACGCTCAACTATAAGATCACACTTATGAACAAAAAATACTAATGGATCTCTCGGTCTACGAAGGAAAAAGCTAGACAATTGTAAATTATCACACTTGGATGTTTTTAATTGGGCATCATTTGGACTTTTCGCCGTGGGCACCAAAAATCTAAGGACCGGCAAGGGTTCACAAAACCTTTGTGCAGTGTGTGCAGATCGGTGATATAGTTGGGTGGTGCAGATGGGATAGAGAATTAGAGATCGAGCAGTGGGTTTATGTTAGTGAGGTCTTGGACGAAGATGAAAGAGTCTCAATAAGGATTGGGTCGGTCAGAGTTGAGGGAGCCGGAGTTACGATAAAGGGGTCACACACATGATCGAGTAGAGGGTTTTACCGAAGGCTCTGCCGGAGGTATAGGAGCCTAACTTCACGAGAAGGGGTTACATACTAGAAAAAGAGAAGGTATGGGTGTAGGAGTTGCCGAGGAATGGTGTGGAGTAGTGGCCGGGAAAGAAAGAGGGTGGGGGAGTTGCTTCCGTAGGAGAGGTTTCTCGTGGTTCATTACTGAGTTACTAAATATATGTATATTCATATATATTATAATAGTAATAATATAATAATAAATATTTATTAAATTGGAAATTAAATAAATAATGAAAAAGACCAAAATGCCGCTAGATTAAATTAGAATTTTTTTAAACAAAGGTTAGCCAATGGGATCAAAATTGAAATAAAGTAACAATTATAGTGACCAAAAACAAAACAAAATGACAACAATAATAACTAAAACTGATATTAATTTAGGGGTTGCTAATGGCACCCCTAATAGAGGGGTGTTGAATGCTTTGGAATTTGGAATTAGTTTGATTTCCAGCAAATGTCAAATTCAACAATAACATATTATATTTTATTATTATTGTTTTATATGTATACATATATTATATATATTGTATATTATCATTATTATAAGTTATATATAAATATATTATCTATTGTATATTTGATTGTGCTTTTTTGGTATCCCCACAACTTCAATAAAAGAAAGTAAAGTGATCCAAGAGAGCAATCGGATCTTCCTACAATGTATTTAACAAGTGTTGTCATATGAACCACAGTTACAGTCTCGTTTGTGGCAAAAACAAACATACAAAAGATACAGAGCTTGACAGCCCAGATCCCCACCGGAGAAACCGTATCTTTTGTATGTTTCTTTTTGCCACAGACGAGACTATAACCGTGGTTCATATGACAACACTCGTTAAATACATTGTAGGAAGATCCGATTGCTCTCTTGGATCACTTTACTTTCTTTTATTGAAGTTGTGGGGATACCAAAAAAGCACAATCAAATATACAATACGAGGTAGAGTTCTGTTCTTCAGATACTCTGTGTGCTTTACAAAGGAACCCGTCATAAGAATAAAAAAGATCGAATTAGATGCGAAAAGTTCTTATGCGAGTTTGTTTCCTCAAGTTTTTTCGTTTTGATTCGTTTATGCAATCATAACTTATTGGTTTACTTCAACATTTGAACTTCATTACTGGGTTATGCATATAAATTGGGATAATTGTTTAATCTAACAATTTCTCTGTTCATGGCAAATGCTTTCAGTTTTGTTTGTGTCACACGAAGTTTAATGTGTTTAACATGTTGTGTTTAGTTCATCACAATCATTATTGTTATTGATGTTAATTTCTGATCAATTTCGGATGGTTTGTGAGAGCAAGTAGTCAACATTTTGTTATGATTTTTGGGTTAAAAACGGATCTGAGCATAGTTTAATTATTTTGTTTCCTTATCGTTTTTTTTTTTACAAACTGCTTGCCTTTAGGTTTGTTGTTCTTGTTTGATGAGAACTAGAAGAATCCTCATGCTGAATATTCTGATGACATTTGACTATTATCATTGGTGTGAGGTTCACTCTTCCTTTTTGTTTATTTATTTTGTTTCAATGAATCCTTTTATCTTATCTCATTATATTGCTAAACATAAAAAGAAAACATAAATCATGGGCGTAACTAAACCATCACCATGGTCACAACATTATGATTGAGGTTCATTCTTAGCAACATGATAATAGTTTAGTTCAATGCTCTTAAAAACTACGAAGAAAGACACCCTTATCACACAAGCTTCTTATCAATGGAACTTTTGAAATAACGAATTCTGAGAATATGTGTTTTCTTTTTGCCTCATACCGATAACCCTCATAACCTGCTTTTTTTTTTTCCGGTCATAACTAATTTACAGCATATGAAATTGGGTGTATGTATGCCAACTCGATTAAGAAATGATGTTCTTTTAGGTAGTTTGTTATTTAAATATGACATCTAGCCATATGGTTAGGCTTTTTTTCCCGATTAACCTGGATATCCAACCCGCTATGCGGGCGACCACCTGATTGCTTTGCAGGTAGCCTGGAGTCACCACATTAAGGGGATATTTTATTCCTTCTTGGATTTGAACTGGATATCCATGTACTTTTGACCTTTTTAGGCTTTTGGTGTTCATACAATTAAGACCATGATCTAATTGAAACTTGTAGCTCACATCATCCTTTCCATGTTTGATTGTCGATCAGATGGATAACCATATATGGATGCTGTTGGGTCTGGGTCCAAACGGAACAATCTTATACTGCCGGTAACATTTATGGAGAACCTCAAAAGACTCCTAGAATTGGAGGCCAATACCAGGCAGAAATCCTTTCTTTGATGACGGAAAATAAGCGTTTGCAACTGATAGGATTTTTGCCTGGTATTCATCTCCAATCCTAGTAATGCTATTGGTCTTTTGCTTCTAGAATTGTAGATTAAGACCAGTTTGTCATGGTGCCAAAATTGATGTTCAAACCAGTTTTGAACTTGGTCCGGCTATTTCCTGTCATTTGGGTTTCCGATCAACATAAGAACAAGGAAGCAATAGAGGAAACCTGACTTGATTTCTAAGTGTCCCGCCAGAACTCACATCAAAGATCTTAAAGGTAATGTCTCTAAACRCCCTATGGTTGTTTAGCTTGTTCTAATTTTAATAGTCATTAGATCCGGCTAACGGTTTTAATTTTAGAAAAGTTCTTTAAACTATGTATAATTTTCTGCTGCCTTTTGATGGTTACAAAATTGTTTTAAAATCCTACAGTGGTAATGGTATTAGAGCCACTTTGACTAATTGAAACAAACAATCAGAAAAGAAACTAAAACGAAAAGTTTGGAAAAACGGGATTTATGTTTTTATTCTTTATGGCTGGCAACGGACGCTAGGGTTTAGGCTCAAGTGTTGTGTGTCGGGCCTGTCGTACCGTGGCCCAGCCGTTGCCGCRYCATCTCTTGCACCACAGGTGAGCTGCTGTCGCCTCTTTCCGGGGATGCGCCGCTGCAGTACSTGCAGTCAGTGCCACGCCTCGTCGTTCACAGGCTGTTGCCTTCTCACCGGTTATAACTGCTGTTGCCTTGCCTTTCACGACTACTGTTGCCTTCTTCACTGATCACGGYTGCTGCCCTGYCACACKCATGGCTGATGYCGTTCACGACCTGACGTCTTCGGGTCGCTACCTCGGGGTCACAGTTCGAGCCACATGCGCCCGACACTACTGCTGGGCTTGGTGCTCRGTTCATTCCGCCAGGGCTCTCTCCGCCCGTCTGTGGTTACTGCGGCCACCCGCTCGGTGCTGCCGCCCCTTTTTTGATTGGAGCCGTATTCACCCACAGCCACTACTGTGTTTTGTGCCGTCTTTGCCTTCGGCTGGTGTGATCCATCACGACACCAAGGTCTTGACCTTAGGCATGACAACGGGGTTGGGATGGTGCGGGTTTTGTAATCCCCAATCCTGGCCCCGGTTTTTAGTAATAGCCCCCGGCCCCGGTCCCTGGCGGGTACGGGGATTAACATCCCGTTCCCTATCAAACCCCATGAAGAATATCCGTTAGTTTGAGTCTACCGGGGATTCCCGACCCCGATTTGAGTTACATCCCCCGGCCTTGTTCCCGGTTTGAGCCTACCAGGGATCCCTGACCCCAGCCTCGGGACCCGTTTTAGCAGGGAATCTTTGTCCCCGTTTGGGTCGGGTGAGCCGGGTTCCCCATCGGGTCGGGGCAAATCACCATCCTTACTTGACCTGATGGCAGCGACCTATATGATTTTGGACGGTAACCTGGTTGAACCCTAAACGATTTAAGTTTTTGGTTTTGGGCCCAGTCCTGGTGGGTCGTGACTCTTGAGCTGATTTCAGTATGGATTTATGATTAATCTTGATTTGGTTAGTCCGTGTGTATCTCGTTGTTTTCAAAAATTTGTTGATTATCGTTTTTTATTGTGGCTTCTTTATGTCTATTATTTTCGACCAATTTATTTTATGTTTAAAATAATAAATAATATATGGTAGGTCCAAAAGAGTTGTGGGTGTATTTGGTTGATTTTATTTTTATATAAATTCGAGGGTTATAATTTTTGGTTGTTTATTTTAAGTTTGAATTATATTTATTTATTTGCTTTGAATAATCTATATTAAAGGAGAAACTAAGATTGATGACTTGGCTTCTCTTAAAATTAGAAATTTATTTGTCTTTTTTTTTCAACCTTCCACCTTTAATCTTTTTTATTTAATTTCACATTCTAATTTCTATGAACATTGATTATTTATTTATGTTTACATTTAACACAATCTTTTTATTTTTCCTAAGTTTTTTTCGTGAATTGTTTATCATTCAATCTCTTTTTCTTCATCTCTATCACTTGATTTGTTTTTCATTTTGAGACGATTAATTCAAGTATGCAATTCTTCTTAATTTTGTTGGGATTTTAGAGTTTTTTTTTAACTAATGTCTTTTTACATTTTTCTTTAGTTTTTTTCTCAATAGAACCAACACTATGTTTTTGACAATTGTTTTAGAGTTTGGTTGACAACAATCATTCCTCATGGAATCTTGAGAAACCAAGTTTAATGGAAAACCATCCTTCATATTTATCTTTTTTTTTTCTGGTTCTTATTTTACATTAAAATGTTTTCAACATATTAATTGTCGAAACTTTTTTTCTTCATATTCTATTTATTTTAAAATATTTTCAACTGTATTAATCGTTAAAAGATTTCATTTTTATAATTTAAATAATCGTTATTTATATGT
>NC_037538.1:8700897-8704561 GCF_001531365.2 Cynara cardunculus var. scolymus | reverse complement strand
ATATATAAATAATGGCTAAAAGAGTTTATGTTAGTTGATTCAGAGATAATAATTTTGTATAAGACTAATTTAGGTATGCTTTCTTTTTTATTTTTGTTGGGATTTTAGATTTTTATACTTTTCTCTTTTATAATTTTCTTAAGTTTTCTCAATGAAAGTGAGAGTTCGTTCTTGACAACATTTTTAGAGTTCATGGCAACAATGGTTATGAAATTGTTTAATTTTGTGAAATTGTTTCATATAATACTTTTTTTTATGAAGTTGTTTCATATATGGTTATGAAATTGTTTCATATACTACTTAATGAAATTTTAATGAAATTCTTTCATGTATTTCTCTAAAATTAAAATAATAAAGATGATAATATCCATGATTAACATCCTCCACAATAAAAGTGATTAATCAACCTCTTATAATTTTAAAAAAAAATGAACAAAATAAAAATTTATGATTGGTGGAATGAGGTTTTTACGGTTTTTACATATTGAGTGTTTTCATTTGATCGTTCCCCTATATATGTATACATACAAACATATAATTTTTTATTTAAATTAAAATCAAACTCTACATATAATTAACAGTAGAATCAATATAATACATATCTTTTATATTACATAACTTTATTAAAACTTCTTTTTTCAGGATTTTTTAAAGAGAAACCAAAGTATGAATTTTTTAAAATAAATCTAAAAATCTTGAACATGTCAAATGAAAAAATAACAAGTCAAGCAGACTCCTATTTGTTTGGAATGGTTACAATAGTAGCTATTATTGTTCCACTTTGTGCAATCAGACGTAGGAAAATAGGGGTTTTGCGAATATTGCAAATGAGTATAGTATGACTAACGTAAGTAAATTGCAAAAATATTTAATAATTATATCAAAGTAGGTAACAACACAATATTTGCTTGGTGAATATTAATATTTTATGATAATATATATAAACAATTCTCATAATACACCTCACATGATTATAATTAAAAAAAGAGAAAAAAAAGTTGTCTCACTTTGAAAGAGAGATAGTAATGTTATAAAAAGAGAGATAGGTGAATAAAGTTTGTAACTTTGTCTTTTTGAGGTGCACGCCTTTAGTTTTATAAAACGTAAGAGAATACATTTAAGTTTCATAATTTATAAGAGAAAACCAAAAAATTCATAAATATCAACTGTTGAGCCCGAATAGAGTTCAAGTTCAAGCTTGATTCGAGTTGATGTTTGAGCTAGGTTTGAGCTTCAAATGAGCTTTAGTTTGAGTCTAAAAAATTGCATTTGAGTTCGTGTCGAGTTTAGTTTTTAACTTCTCGCGAGTCATTCGAGTTGATCTCGGGCTTGAGAAAACGACAGTGCAACATGGAAAATTTCATCGAGAGGATGTTTCAGTTTGTTAAGTTTGAAAAGTCCAAAGAGCGCAGACCAGCCACGGAGCTTGGAACTGAACAAGCGAAATGAGAATGTCAATCTAGTGCTAAAAAGGGAGAATAACAATCGGGCTCAATGCATGGCTTTGACTCCTAATTCTACCTTTAAAGGGCTTCGTTTCGACCTATGGAATCTCAATTCTGTAAAAGCCGGTCTTTGAGAGCATAAAGAGGGCCTTAGAATTCATAAAGAGGGTATTAGAATTCATACTATATCGAGTTCGAGTTGAGTATATCGATACTCGAGCTTGACTCGTATCATTTATACCTCTACCCGCATTTATTGATGGGAAGAATGCCTCTAATTCATAAATGGTACCTTGAATTATGTTGATGAACTATGTATGAACATTAAGTATACAATAGTCAACAAAAACAATTAGAACAACATAACCAAATAGCAATAGTCAATAGAAGCATAAATTGATAAAAATATCAAATAAAAATATATAACAATAGCAAGCACATGATCTTTATGTTGAATTGTTGAAGAACGAAAAAATTCAAGTATATAGATATAGCAATAAGCAATATCATTGGATCTTATTGGAGATAAAGAAAAAAAATTAGAGAGACAATAAACAATGACATATAATGAATGATCAATTAATTTTTTTATTTTATCCAATGTAATTAGTTGATATATTTTGGGGACTTATTATCTACTAAATTTTTTTTTGTTTTTGATTATATGCTACAATTTTTTGGGTTTCTTTAATTTATTAAACTTTTTTAGACTACTATTGTATTTTAAAGAAAAAATTTAGGCATCTGATATTTTTAGGACCTGAACGTACATCCATACCGCCCTCTTCTAAGAACGGCCCTTGTAACGCCCCAACCCACACATTGCATGTAATACATATTTCATACCAAAGAAATAAGTATTCATATACATTCGGGTCCACTAGTACAAGAAATCTACTATGACCAAACACAAGGTCCAAAAATTCCAAATACAATYTTRTACTAATCATCAGAGCTATGCATCAAAAGCAAATCTTCAACCAAAATGCACGAAAGAAAAGCACTAAATCTTTTCCTTTCCTTTACCTTCCACACTTCCTGCAATACACATTTTAAAACACAAAACRAGGGTTAGACTATAAAGTCTAGTGAGATACCCTATTCATGTCATTGCAGGGTGAAGGATCACCAAAATCTTTGCAAAATCAAGTATTCATATAAATAACAAATATATGAATCCATAATACCAAAATACCAAGTCATTTCTCAAATTCAAGCTATCACTTAGCTTATTCAATTCTCATACCTTTTGAACCAATTAGGTTCCGTACAATGCCACTTTTTAAACCTTTTTCTCAATGACGAGGTTTAACAAAGTTTAAGGCCAAAACAGTTCTTTTCTCCACAATAACATCCAATCTATGATTTCCAAATAAGAACCTTGATCCTAAATCCTTAAATCACAAAGAAATAAAGATTCCAGATCTAGGTAGTCTCAAAGGATATAATAGAAAGAGTTATATAAAACCACACACACAGATAATGCCACCCTTATAACAAATGGACACCTCTCCTTGATATGCCACCCTTATTTCTTCAAAACATTTATAAAATAATTCCAAATAGACCGCAGCCATTGGAATAATTTATAAATCAAAACATTTATATCAAAACTTCATTTTATGATACAATAACAATTTTCATCAAGCCACAAAATATCATTTCAAATTTGATCAACAAGTCCGATCAATCAAATCCGGTCAATATTCATCCGGATAACAAGTCCGGTCAACAATCCGGTCAACAATCCGGTCAACACTCATCCGGATAACAAATCCGGTCAACAAACCGCTCAAGGCTTGTCCGGTTTATACTAATCCGGTCACTAAACCGCTTAAGACTCATCCGGTTTAATACATGAGTTTTCCCACATTTGTCCGGATAACGAATCCGGACACCACATATACTTAAAATTTAAAACACAATTGAACGGATAACTAAACCGGACACTAGTCCGTTCAAGGTTCGTCCGGTTTAAGACTAAACCGCTCACCATTCAACCGGTTTACAACTCCGGACAACAAACCACTCTAAGGCTTGTCCGGTAAACTAATCCGTTTATCAATTAGCCGGTTTACAACTCCGGACAACAAACCACTCTAAGGCTTGTCCGGTAAACTAATCCGTTTATCATTTAGCCGGTTTACAACTCCGGTCAACAATAATCCGGATAATAAACCCTTCAAAATAAACCTCCCAAGATAAACCTCCCAATATAA